>NW_021604716.1:1400391-1411941 GCF_004785775.1 Grammomys surdaster | reverse complement strand
GAGAGAGAGAGAGAGAGAGAGAGAGAGAGAGAGAGAGAGAGAGAGAGATCGAGTTCGGGATGTTTTCTTTGGTCATAGGTGAACAAATCTGCAAGTAAGTGGTATAACTTAGGGACAAACGTACTCCATATTCTGATATCAAGATGCCTATGAGGGCCAATTAAAAGATCTACAAATAGATACGAGGTGTTTTGTTTTGTTTTGTTGGACGGTGAGTTTTTGTTTGGTTTAGACTATTAGATAGCCTGCTGTAGAATATTCTAGCCTGCTGTAGAATATTCTCTTGTCATGGCAGTGGGGTGTTTGGAAAGTGGCAAACTGAAAGTCTTTAAGGAGCCCCTGGTACTGACAGTTCTTAAAATCCAACACTCTACACTCTACCTGTCATTCTTTTTGTCCATTTTCATTAGAGGCAGAAATTTAGAAACCAAACATTTTTGTAGTTCCAGAATGGGAGATCCGAAAAATTTCATTCATTCAAGGTAGGACCTGTCACTTGGCAACCACCCTGTGTGGGGCAGCCACTTATCACTCTCTTCTTCACCCAGGGTCTTCAATTTCGGCAACCAGGATTGACCTGGATCTTATTTTAGATCTTAGTCAAAAAAAAAAAAGTCTGTGATTCTAAAACAATGAAGCCACATTTGCATGTTCATATGCATGTGCATGAGAGGGGGTTGTGGAAACTACCCGTCTGTTCTGTGCATCTCATGGTGTGGACACACCCCAGAACATTGACTCAGTCTATGCTGAGGCCTGGGTATTGAGCATTTCAAAAGCTTCCCAGTTGATTTAAACAGCAGTTAGCATTAAAAACAACAGTGAATGGATATTTTTGAAAGATCACCCAGTGAACTAGTTCTGGGATGGCCTCCTAAAATCCTATCCATGTAAAGGGTTTTTTTGTTTTTTGGGTTTTTTGTTTGTTTGTTTGTTTGTTTGTTTTTGAGAAATATGAACAATCTGGCAAAATGAGAGTTCTCTTTACTTCATTTTTTAATGAAGAATGAAGTCACTTTTTCATAGCATGCTTATTAGTATAGTTTGTTCCTTTGACAAATATTTTCCATTTTTTGGAAACATCACATTGTGTTAGATGTCACAACAAAATAAAAACAAGTAGAAACAATTGACACCATCCTTAGCGGATATAAGAAACAATGAAACAGAAAATGAATTCTTTTTAGTGATAAGGAGGAAATTGAACCTAATTACTGCACAAATCAAAAGAAGTAGTGGGCCAAGGGGTAATCAGAAATGCTTTGTTATAGGAGGTTTGCTATAGAAAATCTTGGTGAGACTCAAGTGCTGGAAGAACCGCTGCCAAGTCTGACACCCTGATCCCAAGATCCCACAGTGTGGAAGGAGAGAGGCAACTCATGCAGGTTGTCCTCTGACCTCCACATTTGGTGGCATGCAAATTTAGAATGTATGAAAGGCACTTAGCCTCAATAATCTATCTGTTCACTAGTCATTGGCAAATGCATCTATAATTGATCTACACTGTGTACAATAGGTTTTTACATTTAGCACAGGAAATGGGCCCTGCCCTTCAGGAGTTTCTATTTACCCAAGTTCTGGAATGTTAGTCAGCTCTGTTTGCATCATGTTGACTTGGAATCCCATACACATTCCTCTTGGGAAAATCCAGCCCTTTGGGTGACAGCACAGAGCTGTCCATTGACAAATAGACTAGGAGATGGAAAACCAAGTCTTTACTCTCAGCTCGCTGTGTGACTCTCAGAAAGCTGATGGTTTGTCAAATGCCTGAACACTCTTACCACAATCAGCAGAAAACCCAGAAGTCAAAAAGCCTTTCATGGATGTCCACTCTGTCTTTGGGCGCTAAGGCCATCGCTTACACTCTTGGGATATTGATTTGCTCAGCAGCAGATAGGATTTGGCATGGAGTGACCATGCCCAGTATTAGCTGGACAGAAATGGGAGATGCTTAAAAGGACACTCTGAATCTTCAGGATTGTGTTTCCTGGGGTTTTGTTTTGTCTTTCTGCTACTTCTGTTATTTTTAATTATGTGTCTACGTATGAATAGGTGGGTAGGCATGTGTACATGTGTGCATACAGATACCCAAGGATGAGATGTCAGATCCACTGGAGCTGGAGTCACTAGTAGTTGTGAGCTGCCGGATGTTGGCGCTGAGAGCAGTACCCACAGCTGGGTCTGCACAGCCCTGCCACTTTATTTTTTAAAGACAGAAAATCCTAACATACTGCTTGATTTGTATGGCTTTAAAGTAACTAGCTTCCTTAATACTACATGCTACCATACAGTTTTGAGACAGTGACTCGGGGTGTGTGTGTGTGTGTGTGTGTGTGTGTGTGTGTGTGTGTAAATAAAGACTCTAAAGCATTCTTTCAACGTCTCTTCAAACCAATGCCTTTGCAATTAAGTGTATTGAAATTCACATGTCAGAGGAAATATATTCTCACAAACCCTTCTTCCCAGCACCTCCTTTTGCAGTAAAGCATTAATTTACTTACCAACATTTGATTAAACTCTTAAGGTTCTACCCTAGGAGGAGGCAGCAGTGGACAAAGGATTATTGTCATTCATCATCAACACATTTAAGTCTTCCCCTCCAGTTGCCTATGAAGGATTAGCATTTTCCTGAAAGGAGCAGGACAGAATAAATTGCATCCCTGGCCAAAGAACTGCCAGCTCCTTTCAGCTGGGGGCACAGACTGGGAGCTTTTCCCATATTAGTCAGCTTTATCTCAACTTCTGGGCAGGGCCTACATCTGAATTTCATGGGTTTCAGGATCAGTCAAAATAGAATTGTAGGGTTGTGGAGGTCAGAGGCCACCTCTGTCAAAGGGTAGTGACCTTAACAGCAAGAGGTAGGCAAGCCCTCTCCTACTTCCCCCCACACCCCAATGACTTCATTCTAGTGAATGCTCGGCTCATTGCTCCTTCCCTGGGGTGCTTTAAAAAAAAAAACGTAATAAAAATCTCTGAGACCTGATTTTAAAAGCAAAACAAGAAAAACATTATTGACTTCCTTTCTGCCTGTTTCTTTGTAGAATAACCAAATCCCGGCCCTTGCTCCTGCATTGGCCACCCATTCCTTGGAAAATGACAGCGAAAAAGCTGCCCTTCTCGTACAGTGTCACCTCGGGTGAGGAGAAGAGCTGGAGTCCCATTTAGGAACTGCCTTCGTTTAATGAGCACAATTTCCCAGAACTCCCGAACGTCTGTTGGAACCCAGTTGGTTGTATTGCCTCGGTCAAGCTTGATTTAAAAGCTGCAAAGCTGCTTCGAGGAGAGCAACAGGGTAGGGTGGGATGGGGACAAAGGGAGACAGCAAGAAGGCAGTGTGCTGTAGGAGAGAGCCTGGATGGACCGGGAGGTAGCTTCGAGATCACAGTGCTGCCCTTTAAGCTGTGTGCCCTTGAACAAGGGGGTGAAATAAAGTGTGAAAACCACTGGCAGGCAGGGAGTGTTAAGGTGAATATCTGAGAGGCCGGGTACCTAGCAGACCCCAAGCAATAGTATAGGTATGTTTCCGAGCGGTCAGAGACCACTGCGTGTGAGCTGAAGAAAGTGAGGCAGGGTCCTGCTTTTCTTCGAGGTTAGGCGCGTGCCAGGACATCTTGGATACCAACCTTCAGAGGGCCACAGTTTGTCAGTTTTTTGAGAATGAACTTATCGCAAGCTTTTCTCAGGCTTTTCCATTAAACCGTTATAAATACCATCCATCGGCCGTGCAGCTGTTTCTGAAGCTGATTTTTCTCACCCCTGCTGTCATGGTCAGACCCGATTTTTTTTTTTTTTCATAATAGATCTCAAAGAACCGGTGTTAGCTCTTGAAGCGTTTCTAATGAGAAAGGGGGGCGGAAGACTGGGGAGTCCTATTTCTCCCGCCCACCCCCTCTCATCACCCACACTCCCTTCCTAGCAACGGCTCTTAACTCCGCGGCCCACGTCTTCTGCCCCACCTACACCAGCAGCAGCAAAATGTGGGGGTGGTAGGGTTGGGAGGGAGTTCTGGGGTGCAGGAGGAGAGTGGGAGAGAGCTCGGGAAGGAGGTTAGCAAAGCACTAAAGGCTTTGACCTCCGAGGAACAAGAGGAATCCCCAAGGACAGTGTCCAGGCTGGCTGAGGCTGGGAGATTGCCAAGGAAGCAAAGCTGAGAAGTCGTAGGTTCGAGAAGTAATGCAAAGTGACAGGGAGCTGGTGTACACGGAGAGCCGAGCAGCAGCAGAGAGCGGAAGGTCTGTCTGCTAAGGAAACCGGTACAGTGTAGGCTGTAGCAAACTGCTTACACAGTTAATGGCTCGCGCGGCTAGATACATTGGAACCCTGGAGGGAAAGAGAAAGAAAGAAACCCGGAACTCAAGTGAACTAGGTCCCTGAAACTTAGAGCTTTGAGGTGGAGGGCCTTGGTCACAGTAGTACATCCACTGACACACGAAGTCACATCCTTTTCTAGAATAGGAACGTCCCTGCTACAGCCTGTCTTTGGCAGGACCAAGATTGGCCTCACTGCATCACATTAATAAGACCGAGTCAGTAAGAATATACCTTCTTTTGTATTTTTAAGCTTCTGGTGATTTACATATTTGAGCCATTTGTTCAGATCTCAAGAAATCTTAATTTCAGAGTGCTTTCCTCCTAGGAAACCCATGGCGACTCCTTCTTTCCCCTTTTGCCTATAATAGCACTGTTATGTCATACCCTTTCCCAGGGTCTAATATTTTAAAATCTTGCCATCTGCCAATGAGAGGAATGGAGACCTGAGGCTCCCCAATCATCTCCAGCTTCACAGCAGCCATTTTGATAGATCTAAAGCCAGTTCTGAATGGAGGGAAAATTGCAAAAGATTCTTGGTGGGAGGAGGAGGGTGGGTAGGGTTGAACAGGAGGCAGTCGTGGGAGTCTTTGGAGGGGATGGGCAGGTGTACCAGCCAAGCTTGCAGGCCTGGACCTCAGTCTGTGTGTTGGCACCAGCTGGAGAAGCCAGTATCTCCTCCCTGCGACTGCCGTCTTGAATCACTGCCTAGCTGCCAATCTAGCTTGACTGTTCACTCCCTAAGGCTTTGCTCTTTCAACATGAACACCATGATCTGAAACCTCAGGGCCACTTAACATGCCTGCTTCAGGCTCAGAATAGGAGGTAATCTGTCCAAGGTCGTATGACAGTGAAGCAATGGCTACCCTAGTGATTTGAGCCTTTAACCCCATTGTTGGGCTTCCTCAATAGCAGACATTCTGGACTTGCATCGGTTGCGGTCTCTGAGGGGTCACACGTTCCCTTTCTATCTAGATCTGGGATGACCACAGGCCTGGCAAAGGACACAGCAGGGCAAATGCTAGGGATGCCACCAGGCTACAACATGGGTGAGCCATTCTGGGGGATGGTCATGACTTCGGCCAGTCTCAAGCTGTCAGAAGCCCTTTCAAGAGAAAAGCCCATTGCCAAAACCCTTCTGTTTTTCTCTGACAAGTGACTGGCCCCACTCCCAGTTGCCAGCCTTCCCCATCCACACTCTGGTGACTAGAGAGGAGCCACCAGAAAGAGAGAGGGCACTAGGTCCTGTCCCTCAACAGCTGTTTCCTTTCCTAGTCAGAGCCTTCCCATCTCCTCAGGTGAAGGTTTTAGAACAGCTGGGAACACAGACTGCTCTGAGCACTGGAGAGGATGCTTGCCCTCTTCTCAAGCTGCTTCTTTGCTGGCATCACTCATTCCTGGTCGTGCTGTGAGGGCACCCGAGCACATTTGCTCACTTGGGAAGGTCTTCTCTATCTCTTGGCCTCAGGTTCTTGTTAATGATGACAAGTTTCCACCTGAAGCGCTGTGCAGCTAATGAGCTTCGGCTGTTATTTGTAAATGGGTGTTGTTTATCTTGTTACCTGGCTAGAGAATTTGATAATGACTTGGGATTGTTGTTGTTGCTTTGTGGGTTTTTGTTTTTGTGTTTATACTCATTAAGACAAAGGTCAGACTTACCACACCTCTGTTAATACAGCACTTACTTTGAAGTCTGAGAGGCCAGTAAAGCTGTTCATCCTGAGGGTGATTCTCAACTGTGGCTAAAGTCAAATTTTCCTTCATCCTCTCTCTTGCTTTCATCGTATAAAGCTAATGGATTGTGGACAAAAGATCAAACCAATTTACCAAGGGAGAATGAGATCCAGCACCTATGTGCTTTTTTTGTAGAATAACAGCTGAATATACTTAAGGGGAGGCTATGTATAACATAAATAATTTCCGTCTTAAAATCAGCTCGCAGGTATAAACATGTTATATAATAGCATGCAAGGGCTTGGCTTTAAAAAGAACTCTTTCAGGATGCAAATGAAGCTGTCACATTCTCATACCTACGGGTTAACACAGTCACTGCTGCATACGCTTCTGCAAATCTATGCCTCGCAATCTCTCTTAGCTCTTAGATCCTTAACATCCGGGCAAAATAAAACCACTTCTCTATCCTGCTCTCTTCAGCCACAGAACTGAAGCGCTGTGCTGGAGGAGGACTTAATTCTGGTTATGAACTCAGTAATGGTACTGCTGTGCTTATTCTCATTTAAAGCAACGCATTTGAAATACCTTCACACCCCATGATCCTTAAAGCACAGTGAACTAAGTGCCAGGGGACGCTGGCTGATGCTGTGCTGAGGAAGAGTAGTCCCTGCAAGAGCTGAAAGGCTCTTCGCCTTTCACTGAGAGACTACGACATCAGGCAAACACAGGGCAGATCCCAGTTTGTAGAACAGGTCCTCTGCAAACCTTCACCTGTGTTCACTGGGTCATTATTAGTCAGGACAAGTTGGGAGGGAACTGAGTAACAAAACTTTACAAGGCTTTTGTTGCTTGCTTGCTTGCTTGCTTGCTTTTAGTTTTCTGAGACAGGACGAAGTCTGGCCTTGAACTCACTATTCTCCACCCTCAGTCTTCTGCATGCTGGGATCCTGGGTATGTACCATCATACCCAGCAAGGCTTTTTTTTTAGTTTTGTTCTGCCGACTCATGCCCCAAGGATTTAAGAATGTTACTCATATTGGAGACAGACACCCAGCATATCAAATGCAAATGAAAACCGGAAGCTGCTCATTTCAATACTTTTTATTTGAGTGTGAAACCATTCGTATCTTGCACAACTGTACAGATAGCGAAACCATCCATATCTTGCACAACTGTACAGATAAAACTATTTCCATTTTAGCTGTAGACATGATTATCACACTGGGTGGTGTGATCAAACATTTTATTTACAGAACATTTGCTAAAACATCCGATGTCATATTTCCATTTATTTCTTACCCATAGGGTAATAGGTCCACCATAATTGCTTGGTGCATCTTATAATACAGAAAGAAAACCTATGTTAATCTCTAACAAACCTCACAAATAGCTACAAATCTGACAAAAAAAATACCTAAGAAAAAAATTTCCCAAAGTACAATACATTTTTTATCTCCACACATACACAGTATAGTATAGACTCAAAGGCACAGCTTTGAATTTTTTTTCTAGCAAAGTGTCTGAAAGTATTCTAGTCTTATGCAGAAACCAGACAGTTGTTTTCACACTTGGTGCTTGCTAAGTGAAAGTTTGATCCATCCAGCTTCACAAAGTAACACAGTGGAGGACAGTACTTAGTGCCATAAATCCACATTTCTCACAGAACTTAAGAAAACCCTCTCCTGCCTTTTGCTGATGCTAGCCATTGTGCAAACTTAGGACAAATCCTTGTACATAGAAGAACTGGTCCCTATAGACATCAGTCAACTAAAGGCCTCTTCGGTCCCTCAAAAACAGTGCTTACAGTCCAGGACAATGCAGGAACTATGGCAGGTGCAAGTGAAACAGGAAGCTTAGCATTTTCGGGAATTTCCAGGGACTCCAGGAAGTAGTAACGACATCACCAGGAAGTAGGGATGTGGATAACATGTCTGAGGGCTGGTAACCATACAGTGAGGTGACAGACAGGTGGCAAGATGAATGTTCTTGGTAAATTATGTGCCCATCCAAGAACACAAACCAGATTCTGGCTCTAGTATCCATCCTTCAAGACTAAAGAGCTTTGTCAACAAGAATATAAGTACCCTACAGGGAGTGGTTGCCATGCAAGGTCATGGAACAGACAGGAAAGGCACAGATCAGCCTGCCCAAGATAGTGCTCTATAGAAACAGTCAAGTCTGGCTTGGCTACGGGAACTCAATCCCACTGACTTTTAGTGAGTCCTGTTTCTGAACTAAAGTCTATTCATTCCATGTTGAACATCCTCTTGTTCATTAGGAGAACAGATGCTTAGGATCAGCCCACAAGTTATGATGGATTGAGATAAAGTCTTCTGTAGGGTGGGTACTGGGTTTATTATTATTATTATTAATTATTAATATTAAATATGGATTTCTATGAAAGCAGTCACTTAGCCCATCCAGTGGAGGCCTCTCCGTTGATGTAAGCAAAGCCAGGAAAGTGTTGCATGTGCTCATACTCAGAATTCCTGCGCGTGGTCAGGGGGGTGTACATGTCACTAGAGTTTCCATACCTCGTGGAATGCACAGATGGGCTTGTGTAGCATGCATTGGCTGTCGGCACCTCTGGCCATCGGGGAGTGACTGGGGTAGGATGCAGCCTGGGAGTGCTGCTCATCAAACAAGGCTCCATCCTGGAAGTGGGGCTATTGAAAGGGTACTTGTAGAGGAGAAAGAAAGTTCACAAAATTAAAGTTAGCTTGAAGTTACATGTACCCAACAGCAATCTTATTTAAGCTAAAACATTTCAAGATGCTAGTCTCAAGAGTTGATGGAACAGAATCAGTGAGCAAGAGTAAACTTTGGTCCAAGGAAGCAATCAGTGGGAAGGCCTTAAGGTCTTCAGAGCCAGAGTCAGGCTAGTGTTTCACTCACAAACCAGTGACTGGCTATGTGCTCCAACTCTGTAATATTCTCAAATCCAAAGGGAGGACCATCCCCAACTAGAATACAAGGGGCAGGGGACGGGGTGGTGATGGTGGTGGGTGTACCTTTGTGTGGACACACCAGCAAGTGTGTCCCGTTGAGTATGATTGTTGCATGGGCGTGAGTTCTGCCGTTCCCTATGGAATAAGTCCTATTCCATCAACCCAAGAGAACAGCACTCCCAGGTAAAACACAATGACATTAAAAATAGCATTTTACAGCTGAAGTCAATCATGAACTGCAGCCTAAAAACAGGCTTTTGAAAAGAAAGCAAGCCAGCAGCTTCAAAGGTTATTATTAGTGCCTGTCATTTAAAGAACATCTTTCTTTTAGGTTCACATTTGCTGGAGTCCTGGAAGCTAAGCAAGGAGGAAATGGTAAATTACTGGGCTCTGTGCAAATACAGAGGAAGGAGTCGAGAAGAGATGGGATTTGGTGGGGGGTAGGCAGGAGAGGGATGCTTTGGGGGCAAGTCAGACCAAGGAACAGGTGTTGGCAGAGACAGGAGGGAAGGATCTCTAGAAAAGCTTAGGGATGAGAGAGGAGCCTCTGAGAGCTGCTCTTACATTCTTCATTCTTCGCTGTCAGGAGGACAGCTCTGCAAACTGGCCATTAGAATGATCAGAGGGGAGGAAGAGGAGGGGCTAAGGCTCCCTTTGAGAGTTCACATTTGTAGGCCATCAGCTCAAAGATGCCCTTTCTCAGCTCGGGGCCAACAAGAGCAGGAGCCAGGGAACAAGGATGACAAGGGCAGCAAGGAGGAGAGGGTGTGTGGATTCTTCTGCTCCCCATCTGTCTTCCCTGACAGTTGGAGAGTGGAGCCCCAAGGGATTAGGTGGGAGGCTGCCTCCTGTGAGGGAGATAGACAGGCTGAAACCTAGACAGCAGAAGTGCTGGAGACAACATTGGCAGTTCCCCAGAGGCTAGGCGGGCAAAGGAGCCCCTCTGCCTCTTGGAGCTGAATCCCGGGGGGGAGGAAGGCAGGAGACAGAGAGGAGGGTTGGAATCCATGAGGAGCACTGGCTACCCAGAGCTCAAGGGGAGTCTCAGGTGGAGCAGGGAGAGCTTTTCCCTCAGGTAGGACCGCATGCCTTACACAGCAAAGGACAGCCACTGCACAAGAAAAGAACAGTCAAGAAAGAGGGTGTAGAGGTTGTCTGGTAACTCTAGGGAGAAGGACCAAAGTGCTGTTGCCAAGGAGACTGCAGACAGCATGCCAAGGCTTTTATAATCCCAAATCAGATCTGCAACCCATGTGCTGTGCAGCGTGAGGGGACCCACAAGATACTGTTTGAGTAGAGCGATGGTGGGCCCTCAGGCCTGTAAATAGAGTTTCTCAGAAAGAAAACAAACCAAGATCCTAGGTGTACTAAAAAGTGCTCTCCCAAGTGCAGGTCATTCTGGCCTCCTCTTCAGGACTCTTGCTGGCGTAGAGGTCCCCTTTTTTCTAGGGGTACATGAGCTGTCCTCCCTTTGCATATATGCCCTCCTATACTAGCCTTGCCCAGTCACCACCACACCTGCCTTCCGCCATGCATTAGCTCTGAGCTCACATCAGCCCCTTAGTGTGCCGCTTCTGGACATCCTCTCTCAAGAAGCCCAATGCCCCACAGTCTCCATCCTTTCTGGCAGCTGATTTTTCTCACCGGCTTCCATTCAGATGCTCCCTGTTATGTTCATCATATGTTCCCAAAATTTGGTGCAGAGGCTGCCACCTAACAGGTACTAGTCATATCGGTTAAATATACACTGGTAGGTACATTTCTGACATAAAGAACCTTTAGGGTCATGGAATCTAAACGCATATTGTAGAAATAGGAAAAGCAGGAACCATGCCCTGCACCACAGATCATGATGAAAACCCAGACCTGGGTTGCAAGATTTCCCTGTATTGGTCTGATTGCCTATCTGAGTGGCCTACCTACCACTCCCAACCACTGTCATCACACACCTTCTCCCTCTTTGAACTCCCTCCTCCTCCACAGAGCTAGGCTTTGGAATGCTGACCCAGGCCACTGGAAGCCTCCTGGTTCTGACCCAGTCCCCTCTGACCTTGGCTTGAGTAGGTCAAATGTCACAGTATGGACTTGGAACTCTTCCCACCAAACTCAAGAGAGTGTAGTTGTTGGGCCTCATCAGGGACCCTCCCAGCACAGCTGTGCCCAGAGGTTGTGTCATAGATGCAAAAGAGCAACTGCCTGGAAATGAGACTGGCTCAAAATATCTCCAATGTGACAATACAATTCTGTTACCAGCATGGAAAATTCTGTCCCATTAGGTCAGCTAATTGCAAATGAGTCAGTGACCACTTACCCCCTGGTGTAAGAGACCATTGAGAGGCGAGATAGGCAGAGTGCCTGCTGCCTGGGCCTAATGATGAATGTGACCAGTGAAGACTTGTATGTAGTCTGCCGGAAGTGGAGAGGCTGTCCAGTAGCATCCACCTCACCTTCCACGCTTTCCATCTGGCCTCATGTAAGCCCCCTAAGCATGCTGGGTACAAATTCTGGGGTACCAAGAACTCAGGCCAGAATAAAGGAGCTTTTGTGGAGAGCCTATGACAAGAAGTTACCAGCCTCTCTCTCTCTCTCTCTCTCTCTCTCTCTCTCTCTCTCTCTCTCT
>NW_021604716.1:1381541-1399991 GCF_004785775.1 Grammomys surdaster | reverse complement strand
ATGTGTGTGTGTGTGTGTGTGTGTGTGTGTGTGTGTGTGTGTGTGGTGTTTAAAGTAGTTATCTAGAGGTTATGTTGTAAGTCCATCTTGGTTGTGACTGACTCTTGGCCTCTTTGGAACTGTATTAGAAAGTCTATTTTGGGACACAACTCCCCACTCCAGGGGCCAACTTTCCTGCACATGGAAAGGGCAGAGTGAGCCCTTTATCCCTGCCTCTCACCACATGCTCCGAGATTGGGCAGGGGGTGAAAGGTGACTGAGGCAGGAGCACAAACCATTTTCCTATGAAAGGCAGCGCTCACTGTCCTAAAGGCCCGCCAGCCACTGCCTCCACCAGGTTTCCTCTTGGCCTCCTCCAAAAGAGATCATGGCTCCCCAAAACTCTTTGTCAGACAATCCACATCTGCTGAGCGTATAGGGTCAAGATTAAATGAATTGATGCAAAGCTACTTAGAATCCATGCTGTAAGTTTTCAAAATGTGTTAGCCATAACTAGTGTTCCATTTTGGAGGGGCATAGGGTTGTGTTCTATTAGTCATCACTAGAGCCTCAGTGGCTGCCTGGGGGTCCTAATGTTTAGTTTATGAGTGGTGGCAATGGCCTGCTTGAGACCACATAAGTACTTAGTACTCAAACAAGGTCATTCATTTCATTGACAAGTACATCCTAGGAAATCACTAAGGGGACAGTTCTGTGGTGGGTCTTGGGACTGTGGGGCTCTTGCCCCTGTAGAGCCAGTTCTGTGAGGAGAACACATATTGTGTAATTATATAAAATAGAAGATTACTATAATTGGGTGACAAAGGGGAATGATAAATGCAAATAGTATTAACTATGAGCCTGACTTTATTGTAATCTGTATTAATTACCTGACCACGGCCACTGTATCCTGTGAAGTATTACTGCATATTGTATATATTGTATTATAATTTATTTCATTTTCCAGATGAATAAATTGAAGCTCAGAACTAATCAGGGGCATACCTGGGATTTGAACCCAGGGAAATTAGCTCTGCACTCAAACGCTTTGCAGCATTACAGCTACTGGTATGTGAACATGCACATATACATATGTGGCACGTGTCTGCATGTGTGTACCTGTGGATGTTAAGACCAGAGAACCACCTCAGGTGTTTTCCTTTAGTGCTGTTTACTATGTCATTGTTGTTGTTTGTTGTTATTGTTTGAGACTGGGTCTCTCACTGGCCTAGAACTTAACAAAGTAGACTGACTACTCAGCGCCGTTGAATCCCAGGATCTGCTGTCTCTGTCTCCCCAGCCCTGGGGTTATGAACATTTGACTGCATCTAGCTTTCTTTTACATGGGTTCTAGAGAACAAATGCAAGCTGTTGTGCTTACAAAGCAAGGGCTTTACTGGGCTGATTTCCCAGCCCTGTGTGTGTGTGTGTGTGTGTCTAGTGTGAGTATGTGTTTTTTGGGTATGTGTGTGTATGTGTTGTGTGTATGTGTGTTTTGTGTGTGGTATGTGTATGTTTGTATGTGTGGAGTATAGTTTATGAGTGTGTGATATGTGTTTTGTGTATGTGGTGTGTGTATGTATGTGTGTGTACATGAATGTGGTGTGTGTGTTTTGTCAGGTTGTGTGTTTATATGTGTTGTGTGGTGGTGGTATATGTGTATGTAGTGTGTCTGTGTTCCTTTACGCTAGGCCAAGATACCATCCCAAGATGAAATAGCCTAAGGAAACTTGTTGGCAGCCCTGGCTGTGGGCTGGTTGGAGCCAACAGATGAAGATCACATTGGTCATGCCATTCTTGGGCCATTCAGATGAGGAAGAGGAGCTGCTTTGTTGTCTCAGCTGAGTGTATTCCTGGCCATATGGATGTTGGTTGATCACATGACTTGTGGGACCCTGTTCACTTTCATGGTTGCTGACAGGGTGAGGACTGCATGGTCAGGGGTTGACTGGGGCACGGAAATACTTCTCCACTAATTCAGCAGTTCTGAGAACTCAAGTCATCCCGGAGGTCTACCTTTGTGTTGGCCATAAGCAATCATGTGCTGCGGACATGAGTACTGTGAGCAAGCATGCGCATATCCTATGTGACGAACAAGAGAACTCAGATGGTTTTGATCATGTAAGTACTGGGAGGTGTATGACTATCACAGTCCTTAGACATACGATTCCTTCAAGCCAGCTTAACAGGTGTTAATTTGCAGTCTTGACTTACAGGTATTCTTGTGCTGGAAACCAAGTACATTTCTTTAAAAACATTGTATTTTTCTTCAGTTTAGACCTACCTCTTCCTCATCCCCGTGAACCTACTTTAGTGAAGGGTGCTACTCCATCACCAGGGACTGGATCTGCTTGACCTTTGCTCTGGGAGGCTAAGACTACTCAAGCCTACAGTGGGTTTCAACCTTGCACACTTAACCTTAAATCAACTAGGATGTGCCTTTCTCTCTCTCTCTCTGAACTGGGCATTTATTGAGAATATTCGTGCCAATCTCTAGGCTTTGCTGCCCCCCAACACAGTGGTTTTAGGTCACTGGCATGGGGCTGGGTGTTGGAGAATTGGTGCTCACATCTGCTTTGCTGGCTGGGTCACACAGCTCTCTGTGGCTGCTGCTTCTTCTTGAAGAACTGGAGAAAAGCGCTGTCTTCCTGAGGTTGTTATGGGAACGAATGGGACCATCTATTTCAAATTGTCTAAAGGTGCAAGTGCCTTAAATGTTAATGGAAAATGAAACAAAGGCTGCTTTATCTTTGAACAGGACCTTCCCTAGATGAGGGGCATTTTCAATACTGACCTCACCCAATATGGGCACAGATACAATGTAATTAACTTTATCACACTTTACAAAGAGAGACTAATGACACCATGAACCACAAGGTGTGTGTGTGTGTGTGTGTGTGAGTGTGTCTGTGTGTGTGTGTGTGTGTGTGTGCGCGTGCGTGCATGCGTGTGTGTCTGTGTGTGTGTGCTGGGGATGGTAGAGTGTCAAATGCCCTTCCTTGTCTGAGAGCCACAAGGCAAGATGATGGAGAAGCTGGCTTGGGCCTCATCTAGATATACATGGCTTTCTAGTCCTGCAGAGACTTGCTATGCCAGGGTGGGGGGATACCAGGAGGGGCCTCAGAGGAGAAAGGGAGGGGAGAGAGAGGGAGGGACTGTGTGAGGGGGGGTCAAGAGGAGTGGAGAGCAGCAATCAGGATGTAATGTGAATGAATAAATACATGGAAAAAAGATATACAGGGCTTTTCTGTTGACTATAACTTAGTTCTTGGCCTCTTCTGTAAGACCAGCTATTGAGTGATAAAGACTCCAATTGAGTACCATTGTGGCTTCCAAAGCGGACACAGCAGTCTTATCTTTAATCACCAGGGTCGATGTGGGCTTTGAAGGGAACTTGGCTTCTTTTTATGGTGATGGTTTTAAAAATATCACCCCCCAAAAGGGGCTCCTGAAATTTCCTAGGGCATGAAGCAGTAAAGAAGGAAAGATGATAAGCCCAAAAGCAGTGTCTCAGTGATGTAGTCTCCAGCTGGAGTGTAAGCTCACAGTGCGTGGCACTTCTGTCTACTGCCCTGCACTCCTGGAAGCTCTAGCTATGCTTGTGTGAAGCAGGTGTCCAGCAGCCACTTGAGGAAGGAAGGAGTGAGCCAATGAATGAGTGAGTGCCTAGATTAGGCTGAGTGTGACCCAGGCAGCAACTTGGTTATTCTGGGGAGTCACACAGAGAAGCACAGACTCTGCTCCCAGGAGAGGTGGCACCTAAGGAGCTGGCATCTCTGTGACGCAGTCAAGAGTTCTCTAATGAATGCCCCAGGTGATGACTTAGAAGAATCAACTCCTTAGCTTGTCTTGGGATTAAACTAGAGCTCCTCTTGGTACTGGGATGGAAACCAAAACAGAGGCCTGCTTACCCTGAGTGCCTTTGCAGTATGGATACATTCTCTTTAGTATCCCTTGGAGGCAAACCTGTGTACTGCTGGCTGATGCAATGTGGCCTCCATACAGCTCCCTCCTGCCCTTGCCCTCTGAGGGCCCTGCCCACCCCAGCCCCCTTTTGTGCTTGTTCTATGGGTGTTCTGAGAGCTCTCTTTGACACAAAAACCACCGGTGGCTTCTCAACCTTCTGAGCAGACAAACTAGGCTTAGCCTTCCCCAACCATTGGTCCTGCCTATAGCTACTTCCTTCCCCACCCCCAAAAACTCACAGCAAGAGCCACATCTGAGAGATAGTAGACTAAGGTGGTGCTCAGGAGCCCAAAAGTAGTCACACCTCCTGGGTTCTAATCTCCACACGTTACCCTGTGTCTCGTTTCCTGTTCTACTATGGCTATCCAGAGTGTATGCTAACTGCTCTGTACAGAGCCTGGCATACTGCAGCATTTGGAAGAAAGAAACTGACTTTTATTAAGGGTTTTGTGTACTGTGGCCTGGGAGTATAGACTTTATCGCTGTCTTGAAGGAGCTTGAGGGCTCCTGCAGAGTTAGAGAGAAAAAGTTCAGTCCTGCTTGGGACAGCACATAGGAGAGTGTCTAAGGTCCCCAGAATGCCACTGGTTGACAAGGTGTAGGCAGTGTGACAGAAAGAGAAAGCTCAGTGTGGCAGGCACTTGGTTAGGGCCTGGAGGAAGGAAGGGGGTGCTCTTCAGAAACTCACAAGCCCATAAGATGTTGTCCGGATGATAAGCAGGAAGAAGTCCCAGCTTGGGGAGCAGTCCCTGCAGACAAGGATGTTGCTCCATGCAGTGGACACAGGACAACTGTGAGCATCTGCCACAGCTCCAAAAGAGGAGAGGGGGTGGGCTGGGCAGGAAGGAACCGACTATGGAGAAGGAAACTGAGGAAGTGACCCTACCGACAATAATACAGTGCCAGAGTCACAGTTTTGTTTTTCTTTCTTTCCAAAAGACCTTTCCAGCTGCAGAGAGGGAAAGCTTTAGAGACAGAGGTCATCACGAAGGCCTAAGGTAGGCAAGCCAGGATGACGAAGACAGTTTAGAATACAGGACTGAGTATGGGTGTGGTGGCATACCCTTTCAATCTCAGTGCTCAGGAGGCAGAGGGAGGTGGATCTCTGTGTGTTCAAGGGCAGCCTGGTCTACATAGTGAGTTCCATGGTAACTAGGACTATGTAGAGAGAGACCCTGTCTCAACAAAATAAGACCAAGCAATTGAATATAGTTGGTGATCAGTCCTGCTTGGGACAACACACAGGAGGGTGTCTGAGATAACTAACTAGAGTGCCCTACAGTGATAATCTAGGTTTTTTTTTTTTTCTCAACATCCCTTACCTCAGGCTGGCCATAGAGAGCTCAGTTTGCTAGGGTAAGAGTAATCAAGAGAAGGTCCATTTTAAGATGCTTCTGGCTAAGATTCTGTGTGGGCTAGACCTACACCCACCTGGAAAACCAAGAGACCAGATGGCATGATGTAGAGATCCTAACAGATGCCAAGAGGGGAGTGATGGGAAAGGAGACAGAGGCCCCATGTGAAGTGGCCACCTAGAAAGGACCAACAGAAACACAGCTAGCTGGATCCTGGCTTCAGAGAGGTCGAAGGGAGTCAGAAACTTAAGAGAACAGTGATGCAGCTTGGATGGGTAAGGAAAGGTGACATGTGATCACAAGCACCCAAGGTAGGCCATTTACTCAAGGGCAGTGAGCTGGGCTGTCTTTGGGGACTGACAGGTGCATACACAGCGGATTTAGTAACGGTGGTTAGTTGGCATAACTGGGTGCCAACCACTCTGAGCAAGCAAGACCTCCCAACACATGCACACTCACCTGGGCAGAGCTCCTGTGGTACGGGGAGTAGTGGAGTGGCCCAGAGATGGCTGTGTCATGAGGCAGGGCTGGATACTGGTTCTGCAGTGGGTGAGGATGCTGGTTGCCATAGCTCCCGTAGTTATAGCTTCCCGTGTACCTAAAATGCACCAAGCACAATGAATAGTGTGAGTCATAACGCACAAGAACAGTCTGTTTGATACCTTTAAAAGTCGCCTCAACTACTTTTTCCTCCTTTGTGCCCCACCCCCACCCCACCCATTTTTTCTTCTGTTTGATTCCTATCATCTCTGCCCTGCTGGCCTTGCTGTGGTGAGTTTTAAACCCCAGCCTGATTTTCCCCGACCCCCAGCACTCTTGGCAAGCTTGCGCTCAGGGAATGGAAGCTGGCTCCAATCAAAACACTACACCAATGGAAAGCTCTCCTCCCATTGTGTCAACACCTCATTGTACGCCTTGAAATCAAACAGGGTTTTTATTTGTTTGTTTGTTTGTTTGGTTGGTTGGTTGGTTGGTTGGTTTTGTTTTTTGCTTTGGACTTTGTGTTTCTGCATTCCTTGGGCTTCCACTGGGAAGTGGTAGCAAGGAACCTGGGGCAATTGCGTGATGAGGCAAAGCAGATATCAGAGACCACTCTGGGTCTGAGCCAGGCTTGGCCGCTTTCTGGCAATTGATCTGGAGTTATTCACAGCCCCCATTTCTCACATCTGTGAGATGATGCATAGGGTTCTACTGGAACCACTCATGTATGGGCAATGGCATATGCACATAGGGTTACACACGCCCGGGCTGCTAGACTATGACTGTATATCATAACATCTTCCTGGCAAAGGACTGGACCTGTGGCCACATGAATCTCTATTCTACCTTTCTTGTACATTCCAAAGCTATCTGAATCACAGTCCTAAGAGTGCATTATAATTATGTAGGGAATGTCTCTAGGAATAACGGCTGCCCCACGGAGATCCCTGGGGATCCGAACTATGGGCACAGACTGACGTACCAGCCTGTGAAGACGTTCAAGCTTTCTACCTTCTGCTGGACCACCTGTGTGGGAGTTCTCTGAGATGCCTCTGCACCCCGGATACTTTGGGGCTTCTCTAGCTAGCCTGCAGGCCTGTGAGAAGCTGCAGGTGAGACTCCCCACACTGTGTGCCAGTGGAGTTCCTTCAAGTCACCGCTCATTGAACACAGTGAGGCTGGTGTCTCCTGTGAGACAGAGCATGATGCCAAGGGCTGTTGAAGGCCGTGTAGCGCTGCTGGCTGGGTGCGCAGGCTGGTCATCACAGCAGCATCACCTCCCAGGTTTGCACACAATATGGGCAAAATAAATGATCCAGGTTACGGAGCACCCCTGGAAGCCACAGGGGGCTCCCTGAACTGGGGAGCAGTCCTCCAGAGACCTCCAGGCTACAGGAGGAGTGGACCACCTCAAAATGTCCAAAGAGACAAGGGCATACTGTGGAGCTTTATAAGGCTACCAGATGTACAGAGAGCGACACAGGCTGCTGCTGGGAGGGAGTGAGGGACGGATTTCAGCTTCATATCATGGCATGCTCAGTTGGGGGGCGGTCTATAATTTGCCAACTGTGTGACCTTGGGAAACTGCAAGCCATTCACCCTTTCTTCCATCCCTCTGCACCTGTGTATTTGGGGGTTACATAAGACAGTTCTATGCAATAATAGCACGGAGGAAGGCATGCGGACTAACCAGAAGGCAGCCCCTTCCTGTCCTCTGAGGAAAAACTACTATCTGAATCCTTCTGAGTCACTTACCCATGCTCCTCTCTGTGGGAGTAGACTGGTATCCTGTGTGTGACTGAGGAAGAAGGCATGTGGGTGCTTCTCATACAGGGTAGTTGTTGGGAGTTTTCAGCCGGTGACCCAGCAGCCGTCGTCACTGTGTATGTTAGTGACCACGTATATGACTGCATTGCTCCTACAGAGACAGATAAGATTGCATTCTCGATATCAGTTTGCCTCTAGAACACTAAGTGGCTTCCCATTGCTTGTAAACTGAAAATCTGAACTGTTACCAGGCATTCTCTGGTTCTGCTGGCCTTGGCAGAAGTATCCTTGGCAGCTCCTGGTCCTAGAAATATTTTCTCCAAGTATTACAATCGCTGGCAGCACAGAACCTTTGCCCTTCTGTATCTGCCACCTAGAATCTTCCCTCTTCCTTAACTACCCATCCACTCAGTCTTCATCCATGAATCCAAGTCTGCTAACTCTAGACTGGGTGAGTTCCTTCAGTGCATTGTGGGTCCTTGTGGTACCTACTTCAGTCTGCAATTCCCCCATTCTGGAAGGAATGTGATCTGATCCATGCCAATCCTCTCCCCCACATCAGAGTGCAAATCTCATGAGGCTAGGTGTGTCAGTCTACCCAACCTGGCATTTAGGGCAGGGCCTGACCTATCCAGATATACTCAGTAAAACAAAGCTTGAGAGAGAAAGTGAACAGGAAAGATGGGAAGGGAGGAAGACAAAGAATACAAAGCCTGGCAGAGTGTGGCCCAGACAAGCACTGCAAATTAGCTTTCCATGCTCAAGTCAATAGGTGTCATAGAGCCGAGAGACTACTTTAAGCAACTTAAGTAGCTCCCTGGTCTCTGTCTAGCTAGCTCTCCATAAAGATTGTAGACAGTGACCTGGACTATGGCCTATCCCAAACACATTACTAATTCATTTGTTGCCTTTTAATTGGATACCTGAAAGTGCTAAGGACTGGGGTCTCTCTCTCTCTCTCTCTCTCTCTCTCTCTCTCTCTCTCTCTCTCTCTCTCTCTCTCTCTCTCTCTGTGTGTGTGTGTGTGTGTGTGTGTGTGTGTGTGTGTGTGTGTGTAACAGGACCCAACAAAGGTTCTCTAACATTTTATATGATGGTTAGAATTTTTATAAGAAAAATCCAAAAACTTGTTAGAAGTAAACTGGTTAGACAACTTAATTTCTGATACGTTTTAAAACGTTAAGATAGCGGAAATAACCCTGTTTTACAAGGTGTAGGGAACAGGACTCACTGTTGATTTTTGGGTACACAGAAAGCTGGAGAACTGGTTGACAGACGCTATTTTTAAGATGAAATAAAATAGGGGCTGGAGAAATGGCTCCATGGTTAAGAGCACTGGCTACTCTTCCAGAGGAACTGAGTTTAATTCCAAGTGCCCACGTGGCAGATCACAAGCATCAGTAACTTTAGTCCCAGGATATTTAACTCGCTCTTCTGGCCTACATGCATACCAGGCAAACATGTAGTACTTATACATACAGGCAAGCAAAATACCCACACTCATAAAGTAAGATAAAAATAGATTTAAAAAAAAATCCTGTACTGTCAGTAAAAGCCCATTTCACCTTAAGCCTCTAACAGAAAGACAGAGGAAGGGTTTGCATTTTCTTATTTTTAGAATTCAGTCTGTCTTTCCCCCAAGGCTTTACTTATATCGCAAGGAGCAGCTGTATTGACATGGGGTGGCTAGAGAGGACAGATTGGCATATTGGCTCTATTGCTTGCGTGGCAGAGTCCTGGCAAGGAAGGTCCATGAGGAAGGAGGGGAAGGAATCCTGTTTTAAGTGTATTTATTGTTTTACTACTGAAAGTGCCTTGTACTAAGAACTTGTGTAAATCTGAGACTGCAAATTTGGAATACAGATAATGCCCCTTTTAATAACGTGGCAACAACTCACTTCAAGAGCATTCAAAGGATGTATGTTCTGTTGAGAATCTATTACATGCCAGGCATTGGGCTAAAGTGCTTTACAAACATCCTTAAATTTAAAAAAAAAAAAGAAACATGTATAAGCAATGTAGAAGCCCAGAAGATTCGAGAACATGAACCCAGAAGAGGAAAGAAGAGCAGCGTGGAGACAAAGGAGCCATTAGGAATCGGCTGGAAGGGCATTTCCTAAATGCCCGTCTTCCACAACACGGCCTTCACCCTGACTCTGAGTTTTCCAGGATATGGAAGGAAGTCTGCAGTTAGGAAACCATCTGACTGGGAGCATGTGTTCTCTATCCTTGGAATGGGATAGTCTGAGAGCTTCCTGCAGACTTCATGAAGAAACTGCCCTAACCATGTCATCAACACCCCACCCCACCCCACACATACTGGACTTCGTTCCTTGTGTCAGCATTGGCTGAGGGAGAGATGCTTCATAGGATGCTAAATGGCTTATCCATGGTCTCAGGACACTTGGGTGGTGGGTCAGTGGGGCCCAGGTCAATTTCATACTTTTCTCTCTGCTCCGAGTCCTGTGTCTGCCGTGTATTAACTGGCTGGCGTTAGGCAAACCTCTCATAACTTGCGAACCTTTGCTTCATTGTCTGTAAAACAGGATTAGTCTATCTTGCAAGACTGATGTAAGGATGAATTAAGGTAACGTGGGACAAAAAAAAACCTGACCTGCAGTGGGTTTTTAAATGAGATTCAGGAACTATTCCTCATAAATTCAGGTGTTCCAGCAACCTTCTGTGTGTATGGTTTGTGTGCACATGTGGGGTTTCTTGCGGGATGTGTTGTACATGTGTGTTGAGGTTGAGGCTGGCGGTCAGCATTTGGTGTGTGCCTCGGTTCTTCACTCTTTCCTTTGAGACAGGGTCTCTCTCTGAAGTTAGAGCTTGTGAACTCCGTCACTCTGGCCTGTAAGTGAGCCAGGGATCTCCTCATCACCTCCTCCTTGCACTGGGATTATAGACATGTGCCACTCCAGCTGGTGTCGCCAACTTAGTCATCTCCCCAGCCCCTTTTTTTCTGTCTTTATATAATAAGTAATAATAATAATACAATGATAATTACTATCATTGTTTGGAGTTAGCATTTTGTCTAAGCTCCACCCCACAGTTGCCTGACAATAGCCAGGTATGCCTGACTCACTATAAAAGGGACTGCTTGCCCTCTCCACTCTCCCTTGCTCCCTCTCTGTCCTCTTGTCCCGATCCCCATATCTTCCATTTCCCCTCCCTCTCTCTCTCCACATGTTCACGGCCAGTCTCTACTTCTCTACTCTCTCTCTCTCTCTCTCTCTCTCTCTCTCTCTCTCTCTCTCTCTCTGCCTCTACTACCCTCTTCACTCCCCTCCCCATGCCCTGAATAAACTCTGTTCTATACTATACCTTCGTGTGGCTGGCCCCTCAGGCAGAAGGAATGCTTCAGCATGGGCCCACAGAGGCATCCCCTTCCCCCACACCTGACTGCACATCCATCAAATATATTCCTTCTCTCCTTATCTTTTTAAACATTGGGGAACATGTCGTTGCCTGCATGCAGAGGTCCAAGGACAGACAACTTAATAGAGTTGGTTTTTTTTTTTTCTTTCCATCTCTACATGGGTTCCTGGGATTGAACTCAGGTAGCCAGGCTTAAGCAGAAGTGACTTCAGTTCATAGAGCCATCTCCCCAGCCCTCCAGAAAGGTCCTTAAAGTATATTTCTGTGTCTCCCATTGCAAATGTTAAGGAAGAAAGGCAAGCTTCTTGGATCAATCTTATCATCAGACACTATGTTATTCATTGTTATTTTGAGACAGGGTCTTGCTGTGCAACCCAAGCTGCTTTCCAACTCCCGATCCCCCTGCCCCAGTCTCTCTACTGCTCAGATGATATGTAGATTATAGTCTGGGACTTAAGGTCCATGTGTTAAAAGTTTGATCCCTAGAATGTTTAAAAGGCAGGGCCCAGTGAAGGGTTTTAGATCATTGAGAGCATGCCTATGAAGGGGATTGTGGGAGTCTGGCCTTCTCTTCCCTCTCTTCCACTTCCTAGCCATGAGGTGAGGAGTTTTGTTTCACCTTGGGCTTCAGCCATGATGTGCCACTCCAAGCCCAGAGCAGGAGGGCATACTTAAGACCTTCAAAACTGAGCCAGAGTAAACTTGGGTCTTTGTAAACATTGTCTTGGTTACTTGTTACAGTAATGAAAAACCAGCTTGCTAGGGATGGAATGCTTGACTAGAGACTATGAGGTATCCAGTTACAGCAAACTTCTAAAGAGGATGTTTCTGTGAAATTGCTGGTGTCCTTCTGCATTTCACATCTGTTGTCTTCTTCCCCACAGAAACAGTGGCTTCATGGGCCGGTTGTTAGGGATGGCGCATAAACTGTACAACGTTCAGAGGAGAAAAGTCTCCAAATAATCACATCGGGTGACTGATTAGACGTGGTTCCCTTCTTCTCTATGCTTACATTTTCCTCAGAGGGGCTGAGAGGATGGCGCTATTGGCCAAGTGCTTCTCGTGCAGCTGTGAAGGCTGAGTTCAGATTTAGAATGGATGTAAAAAGCTCGTACGTGCGATCCCAGCGCTGGGGAGGTGCAGGCCAGAGGATCGGGCAGCTCACTGGCCAGCCAGCTCCAAGATCAAAGAGAGACCTTTCTTATTCAAAATCAAGGTAAAGAACAAGAGGAAGATACTTGACATGCTCCTCTGGCTACATGTGCATGAATGTATAAATGTACCTGAACACACACAATCATGTGCCCACATGTAGACCACACACACACGCACACACACACGCACACACGCACACAAGCCCACAAAAAATTCAGGAGGTTATAGCATTCTTATAATTTAAATTTTTCCCCTTTTTATTAAAATGGTTTATTTCTGGGTGGCAAGGTTGGCAATTTTTAAATTTTTGTTTTGTTGTTTTTCTATAATGAATGCAAAGTGCTTCTGTCAGAATACATAAAACATAAATAGATTTACTACCAGAACTGTAATTGGAGGGGGGAGATTCGAGAGAATAATGAGCCAGTCACAGCAAGCGAGTACTTAACCCTTCAAGTCCTGGGACCTCAGGGGAGTGGCCAAAGTCCATGACTATTTAAAGGGACAATCAAGAAAGGCAGAGGCTCCCTCATGCCCGCCCCCCGGCCCCCTGCCCTGTCAAGCTGTAAGAAGACTTCAGGGGAACTCCATCACCTGAGGGACTGCAGCAGAAGTATAACTTTTGCCTGAACCCTGGAGCCCGGCAGCTGTTCACTCACATCTGTGGCCCCAGCATAGGGGCTGCCAAGTAGGAGGTGTTTAGTAAATTTTGATTGCATTGGATTTGTTGTTGAAGGAGCCAAGGTTGCTGGGAATAGCCACTATCAGACAAAAGCTGCTAGGGCTGCTTGGGCTCCTGCGGTCCAGGGAACAAAACCTCTAAATGGCCATGTGCCAGCAATCTAATGCATCCACTCAGGCAGCCTTAAGCAGATTAGCACCTACTGGCTTGGGTGAGAAGCAGTTTCTGCCTGGGGAGCAGAGAGAACATCCCTGGATCCCAGCTCCTGGGTGGGGGACCTCCAGTGAGAAGCATGCTGTAATGGCTGTGCTTTAAGGGACATAATAAAGCAAAAGCCAATGTGGCCCAAATGCTCCTGATGTGTTGGTTAAACAACGGGCTTCCCCATTTGCTAATTCCCATACTTCCTCTGTTCCTCCAGCTTCACACCATTCACACAACCCTAGTGTGTTCAAAGGTCTGAGGACAGTGCAGTGGCCAGGCTCCTAGTCCTTCAGGATTCTATAAAGGTCCCCTGGTTGCTTTATGGTGTTGAAACCACAATAAGAGACCACTTTCTCCCCATCCCCAAAAGAAAATTCTTCCTCAAGGTGGCTTTCATTTTGGATGGGGTTTGCCAGCACAGGACAGAGAGTACACTTGGAAAGAAAAAAAAAAGGCAGTCAGTAATTTCTTAAATTAGTGAATGTTCTTTCAGCAGAAACCGGAAAATGTCCATGTCTCTTTGCCCACACTGACTCCTTTAAATCTTCACGACAGGGTTTGGGCGCCTCCCTTTTCTGTGCTGTTTTCTTTTGCTGAGAGACAGGGTCTCCTATCTAGGAATGGCCTTGAACACATGGACTTCCTTTCTCCAGCTTCAGCCTCAAATTCAATCCCAAGTACTGGGACATGTACCACCACAACCGGACTTGTCCTCCTTTGTCAGATGAGGGAACTGAGTCCCAAGAAGTGAAGGGACTTGCTCAGGTTAGTGCATAGTTGGATGTTGAGTGCAGACTGCCCTGGCTCCAGCACATTTCCATAGCAACCATACTTCCTGGGTACAGTTAAAATGCAGATCCAGAGCCCCTAAGTCAGCAGTGGGGACCATTTGTTTACCATAGTAAGAGTCCCAAAGACTACAAAGCCACTGATCCATGGCCTGAGCACCAAGAGGCAAGGCTCTATAATCCACTGCTTCCTATCATATATTCTGTTTAAAACAAAAATCTTGCCCCCAGGGCTGGTAATAGAATACACATGCTAAGCAAGCACCCTGCCACAGAATGACACCCCCACCCCAGAAGCTGTGAGATTCTGTTGGCCACTGTGTAAACTGGCCCTGTTCTCTCAACCCTCTAGCTATATTTTCTCCTTTGGATCTTGGATGAATTCGATGAGCCTTTATCCCCACCTGAAAATCTCACCTAAACCTTTGCTTGCAGTTTCTCAGGAATAAGCTCTGGTGAGCATGTGGAGAATCTGGAGCTGCCCCAGACCCTAGCCACTAGCCACCTGCAGCTGTTCAGACTTCAGTTATGGAAACTAAATGCAGTGGTACGTGCTGTTCGAACTAGCTGCATAGGTTGCTGTTTTGAACAGCTTGGATTTTTAGTTTAAAACTTGTATAAACTTGTTTTAGTATAAAACTTGTATAAATTGTCTGGCCACTATTTTCATGCATAGGGACTGGAGTTACAGAATGTCATCTGAGGGCTGGGAACCAAACCCAGATCTTCTGGAAGAGCATCCAACGTTCTTATTCCAGAGTCACCTCTCTAGCCCTGACAGACAAGTTTTGGGGTTTCTTTTGTTTGTTTTTTAATTACTATAATCGAAAAAAATTTATCTGAATAATGGTGTTTTCTGATATACTTAACAAAACATTTCTTATAACCAGTAAGACTGAGACAAAAAGATTATGTGTGTAGATCTGCCTATGGCTGTGTTAATATGCACCCATGGCCTCCTCAGTCCTTGGGACAGCTGTGGTTTAAGGAGCATGCCCACTGACATGGGAAGCCTTGTGTGTTTAAGTTACTGCAGTAATAACTCCACGGTCAATATCAGACTGCCCAAACTAACCAGGGCAACAAATGACCCCATTCCCAGAAAGACATGTCAACTGCCTCTCTAGGCGCCTATCCCTTACACACTGCAGCCGGTCTTTATTATACCAAGCTCTTTCTGCCTAGAACCTGTGTACAAGATGTCCTCATTGCCCCTCCCCATCTCCTATATGGCTGGCTCCTTGTGATTGGCCAGTTCTGTGACAGATGTAACCTCCTTAGAATTCACTGTCCACCAAGTTGGGCAGCCTCTGGGTTATACTTTTTCCATACCACACTGTTCTCTTCACTCACACCTCTTCCAGCCGGTTGGAGTTACATATTTACCTGGTAGTTTATTTCTACATTAACTCTTACCCACTGGAAGCTAAGTACCACTGAGGGCAGTGGCCATATCTGTTTTGTCTTGTTTCTACTTCTGTTCCTCCAAGGCTGGGCACAGACTAGACATGGAGTCTGCACTTAGCACAGGAATAATTGAATAACAAACGGAGGGAAAAGTTAGTGTGTGATGGATCGAGGGAAATCAAAGCATGCCTGAAACAATCCGCACCCCCCCCCGGCCCCCGTCCTGATTCATTTCTCCTAATTCTGTTCCTTTAAAGAGGAAGGAGGGGCTGCCAGGGAGGGGGAGGAAGTCACTGTAAATGAGTCACCAGTGCCCACCATTGGGAGCTACTTGGCTTAGCCTGCCTCAGTGTGACTGAGCTTTTGTTATCGGGAGAGTCCGAGGGGTCAGTTATCTTTGTGACAGCCTCAGCTGCTGCAGAGAAAGTGCAGCTGGGCAGGCCAGATGTTCTACAGTCAGGGCCATTTGGGAGGAATCCTCCTGTTTCATCAGGCAACCTAACTTCCCAGGGATTGAATTTGCAGGTTTTGTGTTACAGGGAACCTGGGTGGGAAGCTGAAAACATCAGCTTAATAGTTAACTTTTATTGTCAGTGCCAAAGGGGGGAACACTTAAAATGACATCATAAATGGGGCTTTTAGAGCCCTGCGGTGGCCCGCCCAGACAGAGTCTGAGCTTGACATTTTGTTTTAATGACATTAAAGAATTGCAGCCCGATGTCATGTTAAATAGACTGATCAATTTGACACCACCTGCCATGCTCACAAGGCAGAAAAGAGCCCCCTTCCCCTAAGTTCCTGAACTCTGCCTGGCCACGAGGCAGGAGGCAGGCCACAAAGTTCTAGGTGGGCAGAGGACAAACAAATGGGCCAGGTTTTACCCCGTGACAACCTGTTGTTGTGGAGTCCTGTAACTGGGCTCTTATGTGTGTTGCCCGAAGGCTTTCATAAACCACTGTACTCTGGCTTTGACCTGCCTCATGTTTAGGTGCCTGTTCCTATCCTTTCCTTACCACTACCACCACCTCCATTTGTTTAAAACTAATGGCACTATCTTAAGACAACATGTTTAAAAATATGTCCGCATGGACACAGACCTAGACATAGACATGATTAAGTAGAAAAACTATTGTCCTGGAGAGTTATAACTCACTGTGCAGCTGAGTCTTTTTTGTTGTTGTTAAAGATTTAATTTTACTTGTATGTGTCTGTGTGTGTCTGTGTGTATGTGTGTGTGTGCACACGCATACTCTTGAGTTCTGTGATTACAGAGGTGTCCCAAGATTCAAAGTTTATGCTAGGAACTGAACCCAAGACTTCATGAATGCTAACCAAGCATTTTACTTTTAACCTTTTTAACCTTTACCAATTAAGCTACATTCTCAGCCCCTATTTTGGATTCCATATAGCTCAGCAGGAAAGGCACTTGGCTCAACAGTCTGAGGTTGATCCCTGAACTCGGATGCTAGCAGCAGAGAATCAATGACCACACGTTTGCCTTTGACCTCCCCACAAGTGCACACACACATACTCAAACATGTGTGTGTGTGCGCGCACACACACATAAGTGTAATTATTTGTTTTTAAGTTTTTGAGAAGTAGATGGGAAAACAGCAATTTAATAAACCTACTTGGGCGTGAAAGTCATATAGTGAGTTAACTAAAGAGCATGACCATTATGTTTTATTAGATTTGCAAAATTATTTTTTGATTTTACAGTATTATTCAATAATTATGTTCACAAGGCCCTAGATTTAAGAATCCTACAATAATGCATTTATAGCATGTGCTTAAAACCATGCAGCTTCTTAGGAAATTATGCATGTTTCTAAGACCATGGCCCATTGCTCGTCCAGATCCAGTCTATGGATCCAGACTTGATCCATGGAGTATTTCAAAAGTGGTACTAGAGAAAAGTAGTATACATACTTTTTATGTAAGATGACATTTTTAGTGCCCCCTGGAGATACCTGAGAACAAAGCTGGAATGTGCCAGAATCTTCAAAGCCTACAGTCATCTGAAGAGAAGCTGTTTCACATTTGTCTTTCTAAGAAGCTCCTTTTATGACGTGCAGCACATTGCACAGAAACCGCTCAACACTTTTATGATATTCCTACGGCCTTGGCGCTTGTCACACCTGCCCCTACCTCGAGGCCTCCAAATTGCTACAAAGAAAGCCAGGCAGACTCACTGGCAGGACAAATCTAACACGCTCCATCCAACATGCTCCTGTTAGTCTTTCCTGCGCATGCCTCATGCCTTACATCCTCCTGTTCCACAAACACTCCCTGCTTTGTGTGTCCTTCTGGAAAGGAGCCTTCCACTCCAGTCACACTGTTAAGTCTGCAGAACTTCAGGATGGCCACGACTCGGTAGGTTGCCTTGGTGATGGTGGGCACATCCAGAGCATGATTCAGGGAAATGGCTCTTGGTAGCTCCTGCTGCCCCACTGATTCCTTTGCAAAGCAGAAGACCCAGGGGATGGTGACCTAATAGTTCCCATCTAGGAAGAACCCTAGAGTGCTGGAGAAGCGTGCACGGTGCTCATACATAATTCCTTTTGGGTTGTCAGTGAGGAGAACCTGTTGTTCCTCTGTAAGTCCTCTTCCTAGTGAGTGTCAGAACTGGCCCCCTTTCATTTGTTGAAATTCCCAGAGTCTCCAAGCAGGCTGTCTGCAGTTACTTCCTTCCCATGGGTTTGCCTGCTTAGTTATGTGAAGGTATTGCTGCTACAGGGCTGGGGAACCCACTAGATCTGGTGGAACCCAGTATTGGGAGAATGGGCATTTCCAAATGGTTCTGTTCAAAATGCTTTCCTTGTGACAGAATTCCCCACCAATGCTGTGTGCATGTGTGAAGTGGGTTTCTGCTATAACTCCCTATATACTGTTACAGCACCAAGGCTGTCCTACTAACAGACGAGGTGAATGGAAAGACTTGAGGCTTAAGTAATAAATAGGGTTACCTTACCTAACCCTCCACTCCCCTCTGCAAGGTCTCCTCTGACACCTCCATGCATGGACTCTCCTTTGAGAGCCCTGTAGCATTAATTTTTACTGCGATTGTGCCAACTCCTATGATGGCTGGCTGTTTCTCTCATCCTTGGGTGGCCTTTTGGTAACATGGACTCGGCATAGTAATATTCATATCAAGCACAGCACTCAGCATAGGTAGGACTTGATCCTTTGGAAACATATATGTATACATGCATTCACACTTGATCCTTTGAGAACATCTATGTATGCATGCACTCACACCTGACCCTTTGAGAACATCTATGCATGCATG
>NW_021604716.1:1380540-1381531 GCF_004785775.1 Grammomys surdaster | reverse complement strand
TATCTCTATACATGCACTCACACCTGACCCTTTGAGAACATCTATCTATGTATGCATGCACTCACACCTGACCCTTTGAGAACATCTATCTCTATACATGCACTCATACCTGACCCTTTGGAAACATCTATGTATGCATGCCCTCACACCTGATCCTTCTCACACACACAAGACCTATACAGTGGGCATTCTGTATGGAAGGTTTTCAAGGCATGTTAAAAATTCTGCATCAGATACTGAGTCTAATACCAGCATAGTTCTTAAATGTTTCTCTATCACTTTGCACTGACTGTATTAACAGAGAATTTCTTAGCTCATTCCTTTAACTAATTCTCTTTCAGTTGGCTTTTGCTTTCTGTTCAACCTATGTGTTTCTCTTTCACTAGCTCTCTATTTCTTCATGACTGTCTCTGACTCTCATGAATATAGAACTCTCCCTTCTCCTACTGTGCTATGCTGTTCCTCTGGTGGGAATGTGATCAAACACCATAAACTAAATTCTACCAATTAGAACGTTTTTGGCTTAGTTGCATTAAATACATCATGTCACTGATTGATGTCTGGTATCAATCTGGATCTGCTTTGGTGATTATCTGTTTTCATTGGGGCAGATGAGATGTATTTGATTTTATTCAGTGAGTTTAGCAATGAATTCCAGCCCCACCCCCACCCCCACCTCCATTTAACTGTCTCAGGATTCAGGGAAAGAAAGTTGTTGTCCTAAGTCTTATCTCTGTGTTCTGTCAAACCATCAAGCTATTAGTATGTTCTCTCTCTCTCTCTCTCTCTCTCTCTCTCTCTCTCTCTCTCTCTCTCCTTCCCTCCCTCCCTCTCTGTGTGTGTCTCCCCCTTTCTCTCCTCCCTCTCCCTCTCTTTCTCTCTCAATCTTTCTTTCTTCTCTCTTCTTCTCCCTTTCCTCCCTCTATCACCCCTTTTCCCTCCCCCTCCCCTCTCTCCTCCCCCTCTCCCCTCTCTCCTCCCCCTCTCCCCT
>NW_021604716.1:1379191-1380530 GCF_004785775.1 Grammomys surdaster | reverse complement strand
TCTCCTCCCCCTCTCCCCTCTCTCCTCCCCCTCTCCCCTCTCTCCTCTCCGTCTCCACTCTACCTCCCTCTTATCCCTCCCATATCTCCCCTCTTCTCCTTCCCTCTTTCTTCTTCCTTTCCCTCTCTCCTCTTACTTCTCTCTCTCCTCCCTCCTCTCTCGTTTTTTTCTCTCTCTTTCCTTTCCCTCTCCTCCTTTTTCTTTCCTCTCTACCTTCTTCTTCTCCCTCCACTCCACTTCCTCCCCTCCTTCTTCTCTCTCTCCTCCCTCTTTCCTTCTCTCCCTCTCCTTCCCCTTCCCTCCTTTCCCTTCCCTTTCTCCCCTTCCATTCTCTCCTTCCCTCCCTCCATTCCCCCCTCTTTCTCTCTCTCTCCCCTTTCTTTTCTTTGTTCTAGCAGCACCTTTTCCCCCCTTTCTCACCTGGTCGCTTTCCTTCTCTCTTTCCATTCTTCCTTTCCTTTATTTTTTATTTTTTGAGATATGGGCTCACTGTGGAGGCCTGCCCACCCACTCTATAGTCCAGTGTGGCTTCACACCCTCAGTAGTCCTTCTTCTGTACAGCCTCCTACAGCCTGGTGTGCTCTGAGGGCACAACCGTGAGTCATTATACCCAGCTACGTCTCCACTTCTTGATCTGTCTGGGAGCCTTTTTTTAAAAGTGAATATTGGACAGGCACACACCTGTAATCTTAGTACTTAGGAGGCACAGGCTGTAGGGTCGCCACAAATTTGAGAGGTACCTCATCTGTTTATACAGAGTTCTAGTCAGTCAGGGCTACACAGTGAGACCATCTCCAAACAATAATTCCTGAGTATGTCAGCTCCTTCTCTTAGCATAGCGCTTATGCTTGACATTTCTTTATCAATTTACATTGATTGCATTCTCAGAGTCTCACCTCATTCTTTTAACTAATTTTCCTTCAGTTGTATTTTGTTTTCTGTTCAACCTATGTATTGAAATTTCTCTTCCAAGAGCATCTACTTTTTCTTGAAGATCTCTGACTCTCATGAATGAATATATAACTCTCCCTTTTCTACTGTGCTATGCTGTTCCTTTTTTCATGGGCTATGCTTTCAGCAATGGTATGATGGTTTTTTTTTTTTTATTGTGATAAAACATCTTAACCTCAAACCTCCAATTTGATCACTTTTGGCTTAGTTACATTAAGACGCATGTTGGGTTGTGCATCTGCCATCACCATACATTTCCAGAGTTTTTGATCTTCCAAAACTGAAACTCTGTCCTTATGTCCCCTGCCTCTATCTGCTATTTCACTCTCTGATCTTGACTGCTCTGGGTCCCTGTACAGGTAGAGTCAGACACCGGTCCTTTAATGTC
>NW_021604716.1:1321576-1379181 GCF_004785775.1 Grammomys surdaster | reverse complement strand
CTCTGGGTCCCTGTACAGGTAGAGTCAGACACCGGTCCTTTAATGTCTAGCTCATTTCACTTAGCACAATACTGTCAAGATTCAGTCATGTTGTGTTATATTAGAATTAGAAATATTGTACCGTATGCTATGTTTATATCCATTCACCCATCGATGGGCAAAGGATACGCAGTGGGTCCTTTCTACCTTTTGACTATTATACATACTTTTATGAACAATGATATACAAGTATCTCTTTGGGGTTCCTTCACTTGTTTTAGGTATTTGTGTTTACTGAGGCTTTTGGAGATTCTTGGGCGTAGTTAGCCTGGTACAACACTGTGTGTCTTGGGCTGTGGATCTCCCATCTGAACAACCTAGTGGCATCAGCTCTACAAGTCACATTCAGTGTGGTCCAAGCTTGGCCCAAGATCAACTCTGGTCACAGCCGCTGCCTTGATTTGTCCTACTGTAGCTTGGCATGGCTTCTTGCCTCTCTACCTTTCCAGAGACATTGCTCAGGTTTGGGTACATGTTTCTTGTTTTCAAGGATGCCTGTATACTACCTTAAATGACATCTTAAATAGTTTCTGCAGCTTACCTTGGGGAATAGAGATTTATCATGTGTTTAATCTGCCAACTGAAATCAGCAACATATGGAAGTTGTAGTCATAAATAATCTGAGACCTATAAGCCTTTCACAAATCCAGGAATCCTAAATCCCACTATTCCTTTTTGGGCTTTGAGGAAGACCCATTTCCCAGATGTACTTCCCACCCAACACTTTGGAGACCCATGCCCCCTTACCTGCTGTACTAAGGCCAGTGTACTCAGGGGATGGGTTGCTGACAGGGGAAGAGGGAGGTGGCACCTCCACAGATGTGGCAGACTTTGCTGGAGAAAATGATGGGCCTGGTGAAGGGGTTGGTGGGGTAGCCTCTGTCAAGATAATCTCCTCCTGGGCTTCAGCTGCAATTCGAGAAAAGGTACATTCTTAGATCCCAAGGTCAAGGCCACTTGCCTTTGAAGAACAAAAATAAAAAAGAAACTGGCTTTCTAATCTGTGTCCTCTTGGTCAGTCCTTGCTTAAAACCCTTCAATGGTTTCCATGCACCCAAGTGCCCACTCTAAAGAGGAAAAGATTGTTGATTTCTCAGCATCTGCTAAATTCTTGGCTGTGTGGACTCAAGGAAACAGAGGCAAGTTCTATCAGTCAGATTGTTAAGACCTGAGACTCCTATAAAGCTCCGCTCACCAGTGCTTCCTTCTCCTTTCATGGCTCGCATGAGCTCGTTGGCCCGCTCCTGACAGTGCAGAGATTCTAGCAAGTAGAGCACGTAGTCATCGAACATCAGGTGAATTAGGTGAAAAGATCCTGGTGTGGAGAGAGCAGATGGAAAAGTCAGTCATGCTGCTTTGTGCCACCCCTCCACCTGGCCAACGGCATGCTGCTGTGTCCCCCACCAGTGTTCAGGGATCCATGCCTCTCCCTCATGGTCTCTTCACCTTTGCCATACTCCCAGCCAAGCCCATTAGTACATCATCATGAAAAAAAAGTGCACACTGAGCCACTTGCAAATGCGCTTGAGTGCTCAGGCTCCCAGCAGCCCCCATCCTCACCTGGGCATTCCTCCCTCTGCCCAGCTCAGCACAATGGTGCTCATTTCCATTCTTTCTAAGGCACACATCCTATAAACACATCCATGGTCGCAACGTGCCCTTTAGTTCCTGGGTGTGTACCAATGTACCTGGCATAATCCCAGAAGCAGAATTGAAATAGTAAACCTACAATCACAGACTCATTGCCATAAATGTTTGTGAGACACAGGAGATTTTTAGAAAAGGTACCAGATGGGAAAGAGTTGGGGTTTTCCAAGGAGTACTCTTCCTTCTGAAGTAGATAGTCCTTAAGGAGGAGAGTGAGCCTTCATTTTAAAGACTGGTCCGTGCACCAGACTGTGCTCAGCATTCTCCGAGGTCTACAGCCATCCAGTACAGATGGCATTGTGATTTCTGTTTCAGCCCTCCCTGCCTAGTTCTCTTCAATAAGAAAGACAGAGTTAGATGCACACTGAGTGAGTGCTCTTGGCAAGCAGTACGTTACCCCGTGTAGGTTACTGTGTATAATCTATCCTCAGCCATATGAGGTAAATAGTACTCTGTTACAAAGGGGAAAGCCAAGACACAAAGAGTCACGGAAACATGCAAAGACACACAGTTATGTGGCAGAAGCAGACTTGAACCCGTTTACTCAGAGCAGAAGCTGCTGTTTAATTATGATGCAATGTAATTGTGTCTAAAAGGGGGTCAGTGAAGCTTTCACGGCAGAGTAAGTATACACTGGGTACTTAATAAATGATAACTGTTATCTCAAGAGCTACATATACAGTGACATATATAGACAGATATATGTACAGTGACACACATATACATTGTAATATTCATTCAGTTACAGTAAAAAAGTCAAAAGATAACATCAAACACTTGAAGCATTCATAAATCATTTGCTAGGATGTTGGCCTAAGTCAGCATGGATGGAATGGAACATCTATGAACAAATGAATTAGAACAGAAAACCCTGAGTGATAAAAAAAAAAAGGAGGGGGCTTCCCTAGCAGTGCTTGTCCAGGAAGTCCCCTAGAAACCATCCACGTGCACCCAATAGGTCTCCAATTGTCCGCTATTCTTCAGTCAGGAGCTTTGTAGAGCTATCACCCCTGCCTGCAATCATGCTGTGGTCTCTGAGTACTAGGGTACTCAGATGCTTGAAACTTGACTTTATAAGGGCTACAGAGTCCTTAAAAATCCATCATTAGGATGACTGGGCAATAGGCAGTTCAGTGCCAGGGTGTCATGGCCACAGGAAAGGGTAAATATACAAGAAAACCTGCAGGGACGGACTGAGGCGGGGGGTGGGGGAAAGATGCTGTAGCTCCGTAACACAGGGATTTAGAGACCCCCTCCTGTCCTCTGTCCTGTGCCAAGCAGCATCAGGGGCACAGCAGAGACTCAGCACACATACATTACAGGAATGAAGGAACAGTCAAGCACAGGCTACTACGCTACCTACTGTACGTACTGGACTAAGCTATTCCACCGTCCAAGAGCACTGTGACGGCTTTATTCTTTTCAGCATCAAGTGCATGGACCTACAAACCGAAAACTGCCAAGAGCAGGTTGTGGAATGTCCAGGACTTGATGCTAGTGTGTGTGTGTGTGTGTGTGTGTGTGTGTGTGTGTGTGTGTGTAGGGGGGTGAAACTCAGGAAGTATACAGCACTTGCTCAGGCCCAGAGTTATTGATCAGCAAAGGCCATTATGATAAAAAGTATTGGAGACAGTATGATAACCTACTCAACTGCATTTGATAGAATCTAGAATTTTCTTAAGTCTGGCCTAACTTTCCTAGCTTATAGAAGATGAGAGCATTTTAATATGAACATTAGTATACTTACCACATAGTTTTATGATATGCATAACATTTTCTATATTTAAATCACATGTTTCTTAATTGAAAGGGAAGATTAAGTCCCTCTTCCCTTCCTTTCTGTAATTTCCCCGACTCCTACGTCTGTCCCTTTGAATAATCACTAATCTTGAATCTGTTACTGTTCATGGGTGTTTTATACTGTTACTGTCCACTTGCTTCTGTAGAGAGCACACAGATAGTTTTCTAGTGTGATGTAAATGACACAAATACTCAACACGACATTCCACAACCTGCTCTTGGCAGCTTTCGGTTTGTAGGTCCATGCACTTGATGCTGAATGGCCGCAGTTTATCTGTTCTCCTGCTGCCGAAAGCTAGGTTGCTGACAAATTTCATCCTTGAAAACTGGCTACAATGAAGTTTTTTGTCTGTGTCTCCTAGTATCCAGGTCTCAAAATCTAACCAACAAATCCCAAGAACACCTGCCCATCCAGTCTTAACAGACAGTGGCAAATTGCCCACCAGCATAGTTTAGCCTTTTACCAGTACTGTGTAAGATACAGGGCAAAAGGGTATGGACTTTACAATAACCTAATTACCACAAAGACACACTTTTTCTTACATGCTTATTGTTCGTTAGAATTTCCTCTTCTGTAACGTGCTGTTTGTATTTGTTTCATATATATATATACATATATATATATGTATATATATGTATATATATGAATATTTGCTTTAAGAAATAATTATTTAAAGACCAAGGAGATATCTCAATGGGTAAGTGCCCTTGCACCAAGCTTGACACCTTGAGTTCTTTCCTTGGGACTACATGGTAGAATGAGGGAACCCACTCCCTCAGGTTGTCCTCTGATGGACGTGCCCCCGATGGATAGATGGATAGATGGATGAATGGATGGATGATAGATGGATGGATAGATGGATTCATCCATGGACAGACAGACATATAGATCTCTTAGACTGTGATTCACTGTATTCTAGATTTTAATCATTTGATAGATATACCCATTGCAAAATATCCCTCTTCCTTCGATGTCCCTTTTAGAGATGCTTTCGCTTTGCTTATGAGACTTGTTGAGCACAAGTTTAAAACCCCAATGTGTCATTCCTAGAATGGCCGCAGCAACATGAACTGAGCCCTGAAGGTGCTGAGAAAACTAAGTCCCAAGTGACAGATGGAGAACTGACGGCATGAGCAGGTTATTTAAAAATCTGAAATTCTCAAGAGATCAGGTGATTACAGAGAGGGGCTTAGTCTTGGAGGACAGGCCGGCGGGTGGGCGGGAGCCCCCATTATGAATTATCCTGTGGCCATCCAAGAGTACAGGGTGGCTCTGACATCATTCACTCCATCTGTGGCAGGACTAGAAGTACTCTCACTCAGGGCAGATTTATAGTATCCAACAAACACCCGGCAGAGGAAGCCTGGTCCCGCCTCACACTGCGCCTTCCTTCACATTCTTTCAAGATCCGTGATAATATATACATATATAATTTTATATACATATAAAATTAAATGTCAACATTGGCAGTATTTTCTTTCATTCTTTGTTCTTTGTGTGTGTTTGTGTTTTTACTTTTTAATAAACAATTTCCTAGTCCAAGATCATAAAGCGATCATTTCCTATTTTTTTAAAGCAGTTTTAAGTTCTATTTTTGTCATCATTATTGTTTTTCATGTAGATGTTTTCTTTTTTGGAAGGTGGAGCATCTAATCTCATCTTAGTCAACCCTAAAAAATTCTTGTCATAGAAAATCCGCCGTTCTGAGTCCCTCTCCTGTCTCATCAGAAGTCCCTTATACTCCAGAAGTGTGGATCTGTGGCTGAAGACGGGCTTCCCTTCCTGCCAGGCTGGCTCCGCTGTCTCTGGGCTGTGGCTTCAGGTTGAATGCCACCCTGTCTCACTTTGTGATCAGCCGAGTCTGTCCCTACCAGACTCAGCCTGTTCACCCTTCCCATCACAGCATCTTCATTCTCCTCACCCTTCAGGTTTCCTTAGGAATTCAAGGATCAGGTTGTTACATTCAAAGAAACCGAAGATGTGAGCTGGAAGTCCGTTGAATTTATACATTGAAGAGAATTAACATCTTTTTGAGAAGGTTGAATCTTTCTAAACACGAGCCATATATTTTTTAATTTGAAGGGCTTCTTCCCCTGTCTGTTTCTTTGAGACAGGGTCTCATCATGTGGCTCTGGCTGGCTTTGATCACTGTGCATCACAAGCTGGACTCGAGCCTGCAATGGTCCTCGGTCTCAGCCTTCGGAATGCTGACACAACAGGGATGCATGAGCCACCAGTCCTGGCCATAAAGCCTTGCAGATCTTAATACTTGTACTTCAGAATTATTTCTAGGTACTTTTTAGACTCACTCCTTACTGTGAATAATGCTATTTTAAAATAATAGTTCAATGTTGTGCTAAGCAGATTAATTATTTTATAAAAATGGATGTAACTTAATTCCCAAGGCTATAGTAGCTTATAGACTCTTTGGTTAAAGAAACTTTATTATGTTTATTTATTATGTTTATTTATTATGTGTATGCACATGTGGTGTGTGTGTGTTAACATGTGGAGATCAGAGGACAAGGTATGAGACCCACTTCTCACCTTTGGTAGGCCCTGAGGATTGACCTCAGCTGGTCAGATTGACAGCAAGCCCCTTTACCCACTGAACCATTTTGTCAGCCCCTGGACCCTTCTCTTTGTCAATCATAATATCTCTAAATAGAAGATTTTGTGGTTTTCTTCTAATCCATACATTTCCTTTTCTTATTGATTTGCTAGACCTCTAGTACATGTTTATTAGCGAGTATAAGAAGTTATTCTTGACTTTCTGTACCTTAAATGGAAAAACTTAAGATACATCACCATTCAGTGAGCTGTTTGTTGTAGAGATTTTAAAACGCTCTTTCATATCCTCTTTGATTTCTACTTTACAAGATTCTCAAAAGTCATACATGGAAAGTGACTGCAAAGAAATGTTTTCCTTTCTCTATAAACTATAGAGATGACCACCTGACATTTCTATTTAACCCATGGATATGGGATGCTGCTTAACCATGTGTAGGCTTTGAATTATACTTCAGATTTTGGCAGGTTCTATCTATCTATCTATCTATCTATCTATCTATCTATCTATCTATCATCTATCTATCTATCTATCTATCTATCAACTATCTTATTCTCTGTGTGTGTATGTGGGTGTGAGTATAGTGAGGTAGTGGGTGTGAAAGCACACATGTCCCACTGTGTACATGTGGAGGTCAGAGGAGAACTTCTAGAAGTCAGTTCTGTCTGGTCTGTAGGTCCCAAAGGTCAAGGTCAGATCGTCAGATCTGGAGGCAAGCACCTTTACCCACTCACTGAAACATTACACCCACCATTACCTGTGATTTTAAAAATAAAAGGCTGGGCCTGGTGGCATACACTTTTAATCGCAGCACTCACAGGGCAGAGGCAGGTGGATCTCTGTGAGTTTGATGCCAGCCTGATCTAGATGATAAATTTCCGGCCATCTGGGGCTACACAGAGAGAGACTGTGCCAGACCCTGGAGGAACTATGTCTTCTGGGGTTCTCTGCTGGAAACCATGTAGCTGAGTCACAGTGGTTTTTTCTCCTGCTGTTCTTACCAGGTTTGAAATTGAGATTAGCTCGTAAAATATGTTATTACTTTCTAGTTTTAATTTTTATTCTTTTAAAAGAATGGGGTGTTTTTATAAATTAAGGATGTATATGAGTATTTTTGCCTGCTGTGTTCACAGGAATAAACTTCCTCATCTAGTCTGATGGTCGTCTCTACCATCTCGCTCTGTTTTCAACGTTACCACCTACGTTCTGTGTCTCACCTCCTCAGTTCTCGCCATAGCTTACAAGTTCACAGTATTTCATTTCCCCTGTAAGCTATGATTATGTCGCCATAGTGACAGTCTCTTAATTCATCCTATACATACAGCCTATATGTTTACTACAAAAGCATATATAAACACACGTCTCTGACACCCTGAAGTTATTTAGTAGTTCCAGTGGAGACAAAGACCTCTCGACACTTCAATCGCTCCTTAGGCATTAACGTCTCATTTACTCCACAGTCTGTATTTCCCCTAGAACGTGGCTTTGTCTTTGTAAAGAACATACAGAGAGGTTAGTTTGGGAGCCATTAATATGTCTCAGTAGGTAAGGTGCTTGCTGCCAACCCTGAGGACCTGAGTTCAGTTCCTAGAACCCAATGGTGGAAAGAGAGAACTGACTCCCAAGGGTTGCCCTCTAACCTGCACACTTTTGCTGTGGCATGCCCCCCCATACATACACACACACACACACACACACACACACACACACACACTCCAAATGTAGAAAGGATTAGCTAATTAAACTTGTTTACATAAATGTTTCTCTCACGTCAGACAGGGTCCCCCAATTCATGCACATCCTTTGCGTTAAAGATTAGGGGAGAGGAGGCCTGGAACTCTTGAGCCAACAGTGTGTGAAGGAACTCACTGTGTGAGTCAGACCTTCATCCTTGGATGGTCACATACAGACCCGAGTCACCCTAGGTACTGATCACAGGAACCTGTCCGAATGATGAAATGGCTGTCACCAGCCTCTTTGCTTTGGGGTAATTTGTTATGTAGCTGTGATAATCAGAAAACTGTTGTCTCTCGGATGCCAGCATGCCTGTGGCTTCTATTCTTCTTCTTGCTAAAGTTCATTCTTTTGCAGCCTTCACTTTTTGGTGTATATTTGTGGATGCCAAATTCTCCTGGTCTTTATATAACTGAATACACCTTTCTGTTGTCCTCACCCTAGGAGGTTGGTGATATTTGTTCTCAGCATTTATAAGATGCTGCTCCACCGTTCCTGGCATCTGTTAGTATTCACAACCATCTAATGAATATTCTTTTCTCTCATCTCTTTCAATTTAAAAAAAATCTTAATCCAAAAGTTTAAAAGCATCATTGTGGATAAAATGAAGTTGTCTGGTGCTTTGGTGCCATTCATGTGAGTCTGGGTGACAGTGGTCAGAACGAGTGTGGGCTTTATGGTGAGGTTGACAGATCTGGTTTTGAACCAACTCTGCCATGCTGGCTCCTTGAGCTTGGGCAAAGAGATCCAACAAGCTCCCTTCCTGCCCTCGGGGAGGGAACCTGTGTCCATCTGCCTTGAAGAGTTAAAGTAAGACATAAGATCTTACATATTTATTAAATATTTGTTAAAGTAACTATTGCTGGCTACTGTCTGCCTTGTTGTATACCTAATTCTAGGGAAGTCCTTATTACATTCTGCTCCAGCTTCCTTACCTGACATACTGGAGGCAGTAATAGGAAAAAATGCTAATATAATGTCTAAAATCTATTAGGCTTTCCATAAATATTATTTTGTAGTTCCCATCGGTATTGAGCTTAGAAAGGCAGGTAGGTCGGGGCAGCTTATTGGAAAGAGCACACAGTTGAACCAAGAAGGATGCCTTCTCCCTGGAAAAACTGAATCTCTTACACACAAGTTCTCCTGCTCTCTGGGCATATACCAGGGAAGGAAATTCACGCTCTCAGTGCTTGGAGAGGGCCTGACCAACACTAGCAACATCAGGTCCTAGTGTTTAGCAGGCTCTGGGTAATGGGGAGCCAGAACACCTGAGTGTCGAGAAGCAGTTTGGAAGTTTCCATCACAGGGACCATGTCTGGAAGCCACTCCCTTGGGACCTCTCAGCCCCAGCTCGAGCCAGGAGGGTGAGCTTTGATGCTGGACAATAGAACAAACCTGTAGAAAAGTGGCATGTGGAAAGACACACAGCCCTGCCTCAATAGCTGTCTCTTCAGATAGTTTTACTCTGGAATACGTCAGAAACTATTGTTACTTTCCAGATGTCCACAATGGTGAAATAAATGGGCATTTGGCGAAAGGAAAACTCAGGTCTACCCTGAACGGAATTCAGATCAGTTGACTAAGGAGGAGTGGTTTTTGAGACAGAAGCCTTCATTTGGTCAATATAACCAGAACCAAAGTTTGTCACCTGTTACCTTTGCGAACTTCTTCTGGAGATACTGTTTACAGTAGAAAAGTCTGGCTACTCCAGAGCAACAGACGGACAGAGAGAACAGGAATTACAGAGACAACAGTGAAAAGTAACCAAGGAGAAGAAAGTATCAAATGTCTTTCAAACAGTTTGTTCTGAGGAGGTAGAGTCTGCCAGGGTCCTTTGAGATATTTCCCAAGATCACTGTAGTGGCCAGCCTGCCAAGCTGGCACTTGTACAAGCCGCACACTAGTCACCATGCTGGGGACCATGCAGAAGTTATAAGATACATAGAGCTGGCCCCTACAGCTGGGGGAGGGGGCCAGGGAACAGAGGGCTCTTTTTCCTAATTAGCTGTTTTCATACAGCGAACGCATGACCCAAACACAGCCACCAACTGGGTCTTTGACACATACAGGCAGAAAGGGGGAGCTGGGCTTTTGTCTGCCGCACATTCTTTCAACTTGCCTGTCGCCTCAAGCTGCAAAACTCAACAATGAGTCAGATGAGCTGGACCGTTTCAGAGCCTGCTGAATGAATTTAGAGGCAGGCATTGTCTCAGCTCACTCAAGGCTGGAAAATACCTAAGAGTGAAATCAGGTTAACTTCTCTCTTCTTACTGTGTGTGTATATGTATCATATATATAACTATATATGTATATATATAACTGAATGCGCCTTTCTGTTGCCCTCACTCATACTAAGTTGGCAGTATTTGTCCTCAGCACTTATAAGATGCTCTTCCACTGTTCCTGACATCTGTTAGTATTCACATCAGTCTAATGAGCGTTCTTTTCTCTCGTCTCTTTAAATTAAAAAAAAACTTAATCCAAAAATTTTAAAGCACCTGTGGATAAAATTAAGTTGTTTGGCTTGTTTGCACTATTCCTCTAAGTCTGGATGACTGTGATCAAAATTTTATACATATTCATGTACATATATATGTATATTTGCCATTTACCTGAGTTTCCAGTATATTGCAAAACAGTGTGATTAGAGAGGAAATAAACCCACCTAAACCATTTTAAAGAGTCATACATTTCAGGAAGAAATTCAAGGTATTGATAAACCACAATTTTTTTTGTCCAGGCTTCATTTTTTCATTGACCATTAACTCAGCTGAAACAAACGATCTGCAAATTAAAACAACAACAAGGGAAACCTCTGCCTTTCCTGCATGCTGGGGGTGGTCAGTGGTGTCTTGATTCCACGGATCAGCAAACGGAAGAGTAAGGGAGAAGGGAGGAGAGGCTCCTCTCGGTGTGCATGTGCTTGCATGTGCTTGTGTGGAAAAGGGTCCAGTCTTTGGTTTGGAAGCAATGAAAAGAAAAATCTCAAGATACTACTCAGCCATATGCCTAAGCAGAAGCAGCCACACACAAGAAGGCAGTTACACGCAAGTGATCTTTCCAGAGCCATGGATAACATGTGCTAACATTAACCACCAGGAACTGCAAGTCATCAAAATGCTACATCTGATAGCACTGCCCAGGCATCAGTGACCAGAGCATTTCCATACGCCACTCAAAGAGAGTTTCTATCTGTAGCTGAAGCATGGGGAGGCTCAGAGAACCCCAGGGCTGAGGAAGAAGAAATTGGTCAAGAGAAGGCCTCTCTTTGTGTATCAATAGCTTTCCTAGAGAACATACCTGCATTTGCCTCGGTGGCACCTCACAGTATGACACAGCTGGGACAGCGGCACTCACTGTATGACACGGCTGGGACAGTGGCACTTATTATATGACATGGCTGGGACAGTAGCACTCACTGTATGACACGGCTGAGAAACAGTGTCCGGTCCATAAAATGGTAGATGGAAATGTGTCAGATTAAAGCCCCAGAGGAAGCTGAGGGTTGATTGGCTTAATTTGAAACTAAGGAAGTGGGAGCATGTCTATACTTGCAGAAGACGGCATGGGAACAGTTACTCAGAAACTTTACCAAAAGCCCCTGTACAGACACCAGGAGACCAGAGGCCAGTGTTTTTAGAATTCTGAATATCCAGATAATGTCTTTCCAGGTTCTGCCTCCCTTGGCATGGGCAATGTGGGTGAGCAGACGTACTGCCTGTCTGCTGAAAAGCAGGCAGTTGTGTCCTATAGGTAGCATGATATCTTCACCGAGTTGGGGACCAGGTTTCTGCCTGAAGAGACAGGACCTGGAGATGGATCTCAAGCACCATCCTAGTGGAGAGTAGTAAGTGAGGACTTGGACCCGAGGGACCAAGAAAAGAAGGGGCGTGAGTACAGAAGTCCTCTTCTAGAGGATAGGCCAGAGTGCATTGCTGAAGAAACGTTAATCACAACACCAAAAGTCAATCTTAAACGAAAAGCAGTAGAGCACAATCCTGGGGAGTCAGTCCCACTGTTTGCAAAGGCTTAAACCCTGAGGCCTGTCTGTGCCCGGTCTCAGATCAACCACAGCTATGGAGTTTTGCAGATTGACCCCATGGAATGGCAGACACTGGGGACATCTGATGAAGAGTGCTTGGTCACAGCCACCCCACACGTCCTTAAGTACTGGCAGGTCTCTCTGTCAGCAGACCTCACTCTCACAGGGCTGTTTCACTATTTCGCCTTTAGCATTCAGTCAGTGCCTTCTCACTGTCTGAAGAGCCTATCAGTGGAGTCCCCCAACCCCAACACACGCCTTCATGATGTCCTTGTGGCCTCAGAGACAGCCAGTGAGGCTATGGATGACTCCACAGAGCTGGACTCAGTACACAGAGTCCAGAAAAGTGTTTGGATATTGTGGTGTGTGTGGGGGGGGGGCGGGGAGTCTGATGTGTGTATCTGGTGTGTGGTGTGTATGTACGCATGCGTGTGTGTGTACACATGCTCTAGCATATGTGGCACTGGGGTAATCTTACCGAAGCTGGGAGCACTGTGCAAGGTCATGTCCCGGATCACCCTCGTACCAAAGCAAGACCACATCAACAGGAACTGTTGGGCTACTTTCTTCAGGGACCCTTGTCTCTTGGCAGCCACCTACAAGCAAGTGAATGGCTTTAGTACTTCAGTCCTTTGTCCACTACTGGCTCTGAAAAAATGAGGGAAGGCCTGCACACCTTCAAAGCCTGTGAAGCTATGATTTTTTTTTAAAAAAAAATCTTTTTGGTTTTAGCAGAATAAATGCATTAATGAAATCTGATCCCAAGATGGTATGTACACTAACAAGGGGACACAGATCTGGATGAATCAGGAAGAGGAGACTCAGAATCCTGTCTCTGCCCCTCCACCTTTCAGGGCTGGGACAAGGTCTCCCTCCAGGGTTCCATAGATGGTGAGGAGTATTAGCTAGTTCACTCTGGTATTCTATGCTAGTTAGGTGTCCTAGAGACAACCATCGGCAGAAGCCATGGCTGCCCCTTCTGTTCTGCTCTACCAACCTTCACAACGCATCTGTCTACCATGGTATCCAGCCATTCTATGTAAGACTCAATGGGGGACTGTTCCTCCAGCAGGTGGTCAAACTCCTGGTACACTGTAAATGAAGCAGAGACAGACACACTCAAGTTGTAGTTCCACAGAGGTGTATTCCTAAAGGCACAGAAGACTGGACTGTGCGGCTCTCCGTGACCCAGATGAGATAAAATCCTTCCAACCCTCCCCTGCCTCTTGCCAGCAGACATGTCACCGCTCTTCATCACATCTCAGCACACTACTGTCTTTATCCTGCCTTTACCACATCATTAATAGCACTGGCTAAGAGCTTGAAATGTGTCAAGTCTCCTTACTGCTTCTCCTCTCATTGCTGGTCATCATTGTTTGGCACATTATCTGTGCGATGGCTGTTATTCTGGAAAGCCTTGCTCAACCCTTAAGCCCAGGGCATTACCATCTCTTGCTCTCTGCCCAGGGATGGTGCACATGCAGTGATCCCAGTGTTTCTGCAGCACAACTAAATTGCGTAGGTAGCTTGCCCAGCCTCTCAGTGGTAGGCGTGTGTACTTACTGCATACTAATCAAATGAAGCCTCCTGTCGCTCTCTTTGCCCTGTCTTCATCTTCAGGTTAGGAGACTAAGTGTGGAAGTGCTTAGAAATCAGGGAAGCACCATGGGAAACAGGTGCCTGGCTGGGGACACTCTCATTGGGGACATCTCTTTCACTGAATATTCCCGGTGTGGTTTTTAGAGTGGAACTAAGTAAATACAGCCATAGTTCAAGATCTCTATATGTCTCCTTTCTCCATGAGGCCCAAGTGAGACAGCCAGCCAATGAGCTTTACTTTGCTTGGTTGATGAATTCTCAAAGGAACCAAGCAGTCCTGATGCTTACGATGAAGGTGGGCTTTAAAAGTGCATCAATCTTTCTCTGATTGTAGATGAGGTGTTTGGTGGCTAGTATTGTCAATTTGACAGACTCTAGAGTCACCTGGAAGATTAGCCTCTGGGATTATTTAGATTGGGTTGTCTTTGGTGAAAAGGCCTATCTTAACTGGGGCAAGGGGGGGCCGTTCAGTGGGCTGGGGTCCTGAACTGAACAAAGAGGAGAAAGTAGATTGAGCACCAGAATTCCTCACTGTCTGATGAATTCCTGACCCTGGGAAGAGCTGACCCTGGGAAGAGCCACCTCAAGCTCCTGCTGCCATGCCTACCCCGCCATGATAGATTGCAGACTTGAACTGTAAGCCAAATGAACCCTTTCTTTCATTGGTTTTGTTAGGTTTTACCACAGGGATGGGAAAAGTCACTGATACAAGGTGCGATGCCTTAATGAGATTGATCAAACGACTCAAAGCCAGCCAGCAAGCAAGTTACACGGCAGAGCCTAGAACCAGGTTTTGGATGTGACTTTGGGGTTCTTACTCTGTGTCTGGACTACTGTGCTTTAGTCACTGAGGGTGACAATAATGATTATATAGTAAAAGGACCAGGGGAAAAAAATCAAAAACCAAAAACCAACTAACACCAACAACAACCCCCACAGCAACAGCTAACTTCCTTGTGCACTTGCTAAGGGACTGCACTCTCTTTGGTGACTTACATGGGTACACTAACTTAACCTTGAGACTGACTCTCAAGTGTCAGTGTCATGGGGGCTGTGTCATGCTCCCTGTCTGACTCCACCACTTAGGACTGCCTGGTATGGCGAAGATGTTCAGCTGGTTATTGAGTGAGTAAATGGACAAGCCAAGTAAGAATTTTTCTCATTTTTTCCCATCTGCAAATAAAGAAACTGAGGCACTTCAAGATGAGGAACTGCCCAAATGTTTTACAGTTAGTGAACAGCAGTAAGATTCCAAACAGCTCTACTCAAGCATCTGCCTCCTAGCTGCTGCCTTCGGGAGCACTACCCTGCCTCTAGGAGCACTCTCCCACCTTCAGGAGCACTCTCCCACCTTTAGGAGCACTCCCCTGTGTACTGACCATGTGATGCTTAGTTTCCTTTAATCTTAATCTTTTTGCATTATCCTCATTTTATAGAATAAAATGCCATGGTTACCACACACTGGAGCCAACATTTAAGCAAGGTCTTTTGTGCAAACTCAGCCCCGCCCTCTTCTTAAGGCTTCTCTTAATACTCATTCTGTCAGTGTACTCAAACACCAATACATTTAAAATCTGAAGTGAGCCAAGCAACCCGCTCTGTCTCTACACCACAAATGGAAAGGTGACCCTGACAGCAAGAGTTTGCAGATTTGTCTGCTGGTGGCGATGAAGGTGAAGAGTGGCATGGGGGTGTCCCGACCCCCTGCTCAGACTGACTTCTGGGCCCATTTATTGTGGTTCGAGGACTTTGCCTTGTCTATGTGGGAGGTACAGGTATGACACCTATGTACTGGGCTGTCGCCTCCAGGCTTGTCACCCTTCCTCAGACTCCCCTTTCTGCCATTCCATCATACACCACTGTCATGTCTTTGGCAAGATGCAGCGCTGTTGGGAATCAGCTTCTGACTTGCCATGAGCTCTGAGCTCCACGGCCAGAGGTCAGCGTCTATCTCAGTCATTGTCCCGGCTCTTAACAAAGAACCTGATCCAGGCTAGACAGACGTGAGGACCAGCTGGGTTGAACTTAACCATAATGCAATTCCAGTTTCAAATGACAGGATTCTATCCTGCATCTAAGGTAACTTGACAAGAGAACCCAAAGATTCTTTCTCAGAGACAATGTCCTGGCACAGGCTCAAGGTCTGGTCCCTTTGACTCCTGCTGACGGTGATGTTTCCTAAAGTCTAGTTTACATTTTATTCCCCATTAAAAGTTCTAAGGGGGAAGGGAAGCCAGTGCAAAACTATGAATTATAGCTAAACCTGGGAAATGAGGTCACTGGTGGGCTTCTGCTCCTCAGACACTAGCAGATTCCAGCTCCATGCCTGGATCATTGGGAGGCCCTGGTGTAGTGACCAGTGGTCTCCTACTGGCTGTTAGGATGCTTGGAACATGCTTTCTCCTGATTTAGCTTGGGGGCGGGGTGCAGAGCAAGAGTCATGCCTGAAGGCTGGGGAGATGTTCAGTGGGTAAAGGGTCTGGATCTTCAGAACTCCCATTAAAAAAAAACCAGGTTGAGCAGCACGTGGCTATAGCGCTAGCGCTGCTACAGTAAATGGAGGCAGAGACAGGAGACTTCTGGTTAGTCTTCTGTCAACCTGACACACAAACTAGAGTTATCTGAAAGGAGGAAACCTCGATTGAGAAAATGCCTCCATAAGAGCTGGCAGTAGGTCATTCTCTTAATTCGTGATTGATGAGGGAGTACTGTGTGATCCTGGAGGAGGCTCATCAACTCTCTGAAGCTGAGGTTTCCCAAATAGAAGCAGAGAGCAACACAAGATTGTCCCTCAGGTGGCTGAAAACCAGAATTAATGATACCACACAAGGTGGGTTTGACACAGCATTTGGCAGAGGGAAGGCAACTTATAAACTGCATTATTATTTAAGTGGATTTCTCTAAGAGTCAACAGCAGACAAGCGGGCTGAGGCAACCATACAGGAAGAAGGAAAAAGAGGCTGAGGTAAGGCCAGGGTCTAAACCCAGGAAACATGCCTCATGGAAGCTCACAGGTTCAGACAGTCCGGGGTTGCTATTTCCCCTTGAAGGACCTTAAAAGGAATCATTCCCTAAGAGGGAATCTTATAAAATGTTGGTTCATAAACAGTTCAGGCTTACATCGACTGGCAGAAGACAATAATATGGAGGAGCAGACCCTGTAACTCAGGGGGCCTGGACTTTTCTGAATCTAACTTTCCTCCTGGTGAGTGTCGGAGTGATGATGTCATTTACCCTACACAGAAGGCATAGGTGTAGAACCATCTACCCACTTCCCCAACAGCATACAGTCAGCCCCAGCCTCCCTGAGAGCCCTGAGAAGGTGTACTGACCACACTCCCTGACAGTGAGCACCCCTCAGGGACAAGGATGATTGGCCAAAGTGAGACATGCCCTGAGCAGTCGACTGCGCCAAGGCTCAAGGAGGAAGAGATGTATCTAAATGTGATGGCTGGTGGTGTTTTCCGCCTTGTATTGATTCACTTTTGGGAGCAAACATCTTGCCCACATCAGGGCTGTACTGGAACCTTACTTCCATGTAGGAAGTCTTTGTCCATATGGCCAAGAACACCTGTTCATAGAAGCAACTCATCACCCGTTCATGTCTTCTCAGACTTTAATATGCCTGAAAGGGTCACCTGCTGGCAGGCAAGCATGTGTGTGTGTGTGTGTGTGTGTGTGTGTGTAGGAGAGCAGGGGTGGGTTGACTCGTGGTCACATGACCTTCCACTGAAAAGTAGGCAGCACCTCCAGCTTGCTCTACACCAACACATCCTGAGACAGGTCATAGCGTTCTGTTCCCATTGTCCCTGTCACTGCCTTGGAGGTATGCATGGTATCCAGGGTCACATGCAAGGGTCCTCTGCATGACACTGTGTGCTGCCCACTGCTTCTGCCTTGTTGACACACGTCCTCTTAGGTCACTTAGCCCTCCTGTCTTGGCTGACCCATTCAACAAGAACAATAAGAAGAATGCGATCCAGGGAAGGGGACAGGGTGGGAACACCACTTGAGTATTTACCAAGATACTTTCTTCTTGCCCTTTTTAAAAACAGAAACAGAAGGAGCACAGCCCCTGGCGGGACACCTTACACTGGATGATGAGTCTGCGGTGCTCATCCCGAGAGTCCTCCATGGTATAGAGAGTCTGCTTGGTGATGCTACTCAGGTCCACATTCCTCCAGTCCTCCAGCATCTGGAACGTGATGTCTGCACTGTGGATCACTGTTCGCGATGCCTGAAATCCAATCCAACCAACTTGTCAGCACATAGGCTGTCGGGTTAAAAGCCCTCCTCTGCGCCCCCATGTACTTATAGCATTTTGTAAACTACTCTGGAATCCAGGGAAACTCAATTTCAAGAAATAATACCATAGCTCAGAAGACTCAGAGAGGCAGTCTTTCTTCCTGAGGCTCCCTCCTCTCTCTGCTTTTTGTCCATGAGGAGAACTGGGCCAGGCCACACCCTGCTCTTGTTCCCAACCCCTTTTGGTCATGACCCCCAACAGTGGGGGACAGAGGCACGGAGATCTGTCAGCTTCCTCAGTGAGCTGGTAACAAGGAGTTCTGTGTTTAATAACCAGTGTGCCTGTAGTGGCACAGAGTTGACAGGACCACACTGAGGGACTGCTACACAGAGATACCACTCTGGCTATCCTGGGCCTAACTGATACCCAGAAACTTCACAATGTATATTTCTTCACACAATTGTTATTATCATGCATTTTGGATTCTTATTCTTTGTTTTGATTTTTTTATATATAATTAGGATAGTGAAACAAATGTGACTAAGGTAGAGATGATAGGAGACATAAGGGGTGTGTATGTGTGTGTGTGCGCGCGCGTGCGCGCACACGCGTGTGCATGTGTGTATGTGTGTGCCTTTCAAAACCATAACTTCTCCAGCAAACCACTGTTAGTGAACTAAAATCCACAAGCTGGAACAGTGCTAACAATGGAACTATGTCTATGATTATTTCTTTTACTCATGTATTTTAAAAATGTTTTTAAATAATTTTTTTTGTAAAAACTGAAAGCATTGTGGGCATCATCCTTGGTTGCTAAGGCTTGTGAACTTCCAGGTAACCATAACTATATCCAGGTGGAGGTAACTCTACCCTGGCCATCTTCTGTTTAAGAACAAGTAAAATCCCACCGAAATAACTGCAACACTCTCTGAAGGCCAAAGCCATCCAGGATGTCTGAGATACTTAGACTGTCTGGATATTTGAACACATCAGCCTCAAATGTTGGGTAGGTGTGCTGAATTCAAGCACACCTGGGTCAGACCTCAGCTTTGCTGTTTGTGGCCTGTGCTTATACCCTGGTCTGATGGTCTGTGAAACAGATATACAGTAGGACCTGTCTCTGATATTCCTCCTGGTGCTTCTCATGATGGCTCTAAAGTGTGATGCATAGACTGGAAGCCAGGCTCTACATAAGTGGCTGTAGTTGTGGAGGTTGGCTTGTTCTGCACTGACTGGGCAGACACCTCGGAGCCTTGGCGCATTGTGTTCCCATAGACTGGAATGAATTGCCGACTTGCCCCAGCATCCCGGCTGTCCTGATGCCCTAGCATCCCAGCTGTCCTGATGCTCCAGGCTCAGTGTGACACCCATTTTATCTCTGTTAAATATAAATGCTATTCTATACCTTTTCTCTATAATATGCACACTTATTAATTTGTTGACTGACCGAGGGCTTGACTGGTTGATTGATTGACTCACTTGCTTTCCTGATGAAGGTAGGTACAACTGAGCATAGTATCTGACTCACAGCAAGTACTCAAAAGATTTTGCGAACTGAGTGACTGAGATATGAAAGCCAAGTTGCCTGCCTGACTGATGTATCTGAGAGAGCCTAGCTGTATAGAAGAGCCTTTGGCTGGATCTTGTTTAATTTGACTTACTCTGTGTATTTGTTTAGAAAAGCTCATTGGTTTATTAGCTCAAGTGTACCACAGTGTTTCATTCCTAGAATTAATACCAGTCCAGAGTTCTAGCTGGTCCAGAAATGTGTCTGGGAGCTGTCCAGTGAGGTTGGAAATGTGATATCTGCTGACTGAATTACATACTCTGCGTGTGAAAGGTGGCGTGTGTTTGTGCGCGTGTGTGTGTGTGTGTGTGCGTGTGTACATGTGTATATGTAGAAGTATATACATGAATACACAAACGCACTTGCCATATGTGAATGTAGGTATGGGAGTCAATGTCTATATGTGCATTAAAGTAAAATCCATCCTAGAGTATCTGAGCCCCAGAGAGAAACATCAAAAATCACATGTATATTGTCAGGTAGGTTTAAGCCTCCAAGCAAAAAGAGAGCGAAAGCCAGGCTGGCACACAGTCTCTGAAACACAGGACAAGAAGTGCTTCTTGGTTTTCCTAATAATCATGTTCTTCCCTGAGCTCCATCCTTCTGTCAGACTGTCCAGTCCCCAGATCAATGCCCAGGACTTGCCTTTGTCACAGCTGCCCCAATCTAGAAGGGGTTCTCTCTGTTTCCAAGCCATCCCATGTGCCTTCTGTGACAGGCAGGAAGAGTGAGGATTCCAAGGGGGTGTCTTCCTGGAACCACTCTCAGTTAGAACCCCTTCCTCCCACCGAACACGGTATAACCAGGATTTCCCCGAGAGCCAGAGGGCACTGTATGGGAGTGGCTGCCAATCTGAACATGTAAAGGCAGTTGAAATTCTCTCTCAACTACGACAGAGAATTGGGAAGAGGAGGAAAGGCCATCCGTGCCAAATGCTGACTACCACCCAGGTTACATGATACTCTGGGCAAGCTGCTGCTTCTCGAAGGGTTCTTACTTGTAATTAGGATGATCAGGTGCCATACTAAGTGGGACCATTGGCATCTACTGGGGAGAGAGACCAAGGGTGTTGCATCTCTAAGTGTCAACAGTAGTTGACAAATCCAGTAATTTATTTCAAGAAAACACAAACTTGGGGACCCAGGTCATGTCTGAAAGGTTCAGGGGCAATTGATGTTAGAAAGGACTGTGTAAATAGTTACAACTTTAGCCTCGGGCTGAGGTTTTAAGTTTCTTATGTATAGAGACTGAGCACAATGCAGAGAGAGCCCTGATATGTAACTGGATTGATGCCACAGGAAGTTATCTTTATAGATGTAGGTCCTGTCCTACCTGGCACAGATGGTTCAGCGATGTTTGCCTTCTCAGGATTTGGGAAAACCTCCTTGATACTGCAACAAGAAAACAGGAAGCTAGCAACTTTGGCATGCTTGGTATTCCAACCTCAGATTTCTCCAGAAGCCGATTTCAAAGAGTAGTTCCCATTTTCTAACTGTGCCTCGTCAATCTTTCTCTGTTTTTAGGGACTTACTGGCTGACTCCTGCTCCTGCCTCTTGTTCTGTTTTGGCTCCAGCAGCCGGTTCCTAATGATGCTATTTGGGGTACAGATTTCAGAGTCATGCACAAGCCACGCTCGCAGGTGTGAGAAATGGTGGTGCCAATCAACCGTGAGTAAAAGCAATTATCCACTTGTCTTTCATTCTGCTAATTGCAAGTTCAACCACCGCTTCCCAGATAATCACAGGACTCAAACGAAAGCTTTGAAGAAGCCCCCTTTAAAACTTAAGTGTGTCCCGTCGGAACGGTGACGGACCTCGGTGCTGTATGGCTGGAGTGCTGTTGCGGTGGAACCTGGGCTACCCCTGCAAGGGAGCTTGACATTTACCATCTGTCATTTTGCCCAATGGCCTCCTGAACCTGTTTTGATTTAGGAAAGGCTATGTTTGCCTATCTGCTGTAATAGTCTGATTATTTGAAGTAAAGGGAACTTGTATCTTTTTTTTTTTTTAAGAAGTGTGCCTGTTTGTGGTCTTTACTCTTCCACTGGGAAGTTTGCTTCCACTCTCTTGCACATTCACCAACCCCCTCAGGCTCCCTGGGAAAGACCACTTCCTCCAAGTGTGCACAGGTGGAGGGCCCAACCCACCTCCTCCTTGCCACAGATGTTGAGCCAGTTTCGTTTTTTTTGTTTTGTTTTGTTTTGTCGGTGTAATTAAAACGAGCACGGGGCATTCTTCTCATTAATTTCTGAACTGGTCATGAAATAGCCAGAAATTTCTTTAGGATTATTCTAATTTGTACCCAGAGCTGGCTTGGTTTATAAAATAGTGTGTGGGGTTGGAGGAATGGGGGAGGGGGGTCTGTGTGTGTGGGGGGAGGAGTCTGTGTGTGTGTGTGGGGGGAGTCTGTGTGTATGTGTGGGGGGGAGATGAACTTCTAATTTTCCAGGCCGATCAATTGTTAATCCTGCTCCTTAATTACTTTTTCTTTAACTTTGTGATGTGGAATTTAGTGCTGGAGAAAAGAAAAGAACTGAGAGCCGTGAAATAAAGCGGGCTTTATCAATAGGTGATGGGCGCTGCGGGCGGCCTCAAAGCAGGTCTGAAAGGGTTTCTTTGCCTGCAGAGAAAGGGTAATTTGATCCTTCGTCTTCCCCAGGGCAGTTGTTTTAGGCGAAGACTTTCGAGCTGTATTCAAACTGGCCTTTAAGAAACATATTTTAAACCTTGTTTTGCTTAAAAAATTACCTCATCTTCGCTCAGTAGCCACAAATGTGTTATACACACAGAGTCTTCACTACGCACAGACCCATCAGGACAGGGAACAGAACCAGCCTCCTCAGGCTCAGCTAAACGCTGGGGACTACACGGCACTACTTGGCCAAGAAATGATTCATGGCCCCAGCCCTTTTATAAGAAATATTAATTTGGCATTCTAATTAGGCAGAGGATATGTGAGCCTCTTAGGCTAGCTACAGCCTTTTGTGGGCTTCAAGGGAACCTTGGAGCATTGACTTGAGTTTGGTTTGTGGGTCCAAACGTGTGGCTCCCTGGTTCACGTTGTTATCAGACATGAGCCTGGGAGTAAACTCAGTCTTTGCTACTTAGCACCCCTCTAAGTGCCGGTCCCTTCTCTGTGCTGCTGGTGACAAACATTTTACAAGGACTAAATGAGTTCACACATGGGAAGCACTCAGCCTGATTCCTGGCGCTTTGTAGGCAGAGCATTATTTTATCAGTGACTTACTAGAAAGGAGTAGTTTTGAAATGTTGCTCTCACTTTCCTTCTCCTCCCAAGCCCAATGCTTACATTCAAATTTGATGTTTCTCAGGTTTTCCGGGAGGTCATGGAGAGCTACTTTCAGCCACTCGTCCAGCTGCTTGGCAAACTTTCGGATCACCTGAGTTAAGCTACAGAGAGAGAGAGAGAGAGAGAGAGAGAGAGAGAGAGAGAGAGAGAGAAGTTGTAAGAATGTCCTGAGTTTCCAGAGGAATTTATTTCACATAATCCTCCTTTGGCTGCCACCAATAGATGCCGCTGGTCAGAGCCTCCCAAGAGGCACAAGTGTGCAGCCTGTGCCTTTGAAGAGCTGATCGCTTTGGGAGAGGGGCTTACGGGAACCAGTGCCAGTCCATGATGCACAGTGGTTAGTAAAAGCCACTCCAACATGGTGGCATCCAGAATCCCATTTTGGGAAAGTCTTGTGTGAGGGGTGAGGATAGTTACACTTGGCCTAAGAAAGCTGTTTCGGAGCTGACCCCAATCCCTCATGCTTTTCTCCAGTCTTGTGCCAATTTCCAGCCTGGAAGACCCATGTGCAGCATTTGGAGATGCTTGCCCACTTGGCCTAGCAAACTGCTGCCTTCTGTGGGATCTTGGAAGCAACAGCTCATGAAAACAACATTATTTTGCATCTATTTATTCATTTATTTAACTGTGTGTGTGTGTGTGTGTGTGTGCACAAGTGCATGTGCATGTGCACATGCAAAGGCATGCTATAGCACATATGTAGAAGCCAGAGGAAAACTTGAAGGAGCTGCATCTCTCTTTCTACCATCTGGGCCCCTGGGGATTGAACTCATGCTGTCAGACTTGCCTTCGAGAGCCTTTACTGGCTGAGTCTACTTGTTGGCCTAGCAACAGCTTGTTTTAAGTTGAAAAAAAAAAAAAGCCCCATTATGGATGGACTTTGAAACCAGAGTATATTTTGAGGATGGAAAAGAGAGAGAAGGCCTTATACCCAAGAAGCAGCCAAGGGGCAGTAAGATCCAGTGTGCGATGGGGAAACATTAGACACCATTTTCAGACTCCACATGAAAACCATGTGCTTGTGGCCTCAGATCCACTTTCTTTCCGGGTATTGCCAGACTCAGAGGCCTCTCCTCAGGGTGACTGTCCATACCACCCTGACCCAGGACCAGCCACTTCCTCTGCCCTGGCTCACGTGTCCTCAGCCTGTCAGACCACAGTCACTGACCTCCACAGCTGTTCCTGACATTCCTCTGCTTTAACCCACTCGTGTCTTTAGTGACCAGTTAGTCCTAGCCCTCTCTACAACCCTCACCCCTGCAGTCCCTGCCCTCCTTCCCATACAGATGGGATGGCACAAATGACAGCATGGTTGCCATTCCACTTTCTCTGCACAAGCCATGTAGCTTCTCTAACAGAATCAGGGAGGCACCTTCCTCTCATCCTAAGGCTAAACCCTTCAGCCTTTCCTACTTCTCAGGGACATTGCATGACTGTCCCTTCTCTTGTGAATTCAGCTCTCCTTCTGGGTTGGACCATTCCTCTAGTGCTTTGATGGCATTCAAGAATGACTCATTTTGCAAAAAGGAAACTTCTGTTATTTAAAAAAGAAAGGCAGGTTCCTAACTCCTCTTCCTGTCCCTAGTCGGTCCTCTGGAGCTTATTGCCTCTTACTGTTTGATTGGTTGGTTGGTTTGGTTTTGGTTTCTTAAGGTAAAGGTGTTTTATTTTTGTTGTTGTTTGAGACAGGGAGGATCCCACCATGTAACCCTGGCTAGCCTAGAACTTCCAACATAGACCAAGCTGGCCTTGAACTCAAAGAGACTCACCTGCCTCTGCCTCCTGAACGCTGGATTAAAGGTGCACGCCACACACAGCCTTCACTGTTTCTCTCTGGGTGCAGTTACCTTGCGCAGCCTCCACCTTTGCTGTTCTCTCCTTCCCCAGATCCTTGTGTGGCGTCTATCATTTTCTTTGTCCTGTGGTTCAAAGTCACCTCCCCAGAGCAACCTTTCCTGTCACCTTAACACTTTCCCACGACTGTCGTTTGCTGATCCCGTTCCCCTCCTTCAGTTTTGATAGTTTACATGTGTGGATGTTTTGCATGCATGTACGTCTCTGTACCACATACATGTAATGCCTACAGTTCTCACAAGGTGGCACTGTAGTTACTATGGGTTGTCAGCCAACATGTGGGTGCTAGGAATTGAACCAAGGTCCTGCGGAAGAGCAGCCAGGGCTCCTTAACTGCTGAGCCATCTCTCCATCCCACAACCTGATGAATTTTAAATGTAATTCAGTACTGCATGACTTTAGCAATGTAGTACATTTGTTTACTTATGTCCTACCCTCCGCTGCCCCCACTAACTCGATGTAGAATTCCAGGAGGGCAGGGGCTTACTTTTTATGACTGTATTTCCCAGGGCAATCAATAAATACCTAATGAAAATGGAATGTGGGGGAAACCTTCAAAAATGGAGGAGTGAGGGAGATGGCTCTGTGGGCAAAGGGCATGTGCTACAAACACGAGGACCTAAGTGTGACCTCCAGAGCTCTACAGAAGGCTGGATACGGACGTGCACATCTGTAACCCCAGTGCTTCTAACAGCAGGATGGGAGGTGGAGACAGGAGGACCCCTGGAAGCCTACGGGAACACCAGTCCAGTGTCCACAGCACTGAACAACAGGGGACCAGCAGAGGCTGTCCACCCACTGGACTCCACGTGTGTGCCGTGACAGATACATATGTGCTGCTCACATATTCATGCTTGTACATATACAGAGTACACACACACACACACACACACATACACACACACACACACACGTTAAGCCCCCCAGCCGCTTCGCTGCCTTCTTTGTTCTCATGTGTCCCGTTCCCTAGGCAGCACAATCCATCTAAGCAGCGGAGTCCATGAGGTCACCTTGCTTTCCGGCTCCCCCAGCATGGCAGTAGCTGCTTCACTCTATCCGCCCCCAGCATCACTGGGCGCTCCCTGTAGCTGCTCCTCAGCCAGAGCTTGACGCTCTCTGCCCAACCATTATAGCTCCAGTTCTGGAGGATTAGAGCCCTCATTTCAATTCTTCTTCAGACTTCCATGGGCGGGCACCTGGTGCATTCGCTTGTGGCATGGAAAATTCAGCCGGTATTCCAATTCCCCACTTCTTGTAAAGGCATCTTTTAGTTTATTCGAATCAATGATATGCATGTCGCGTGTAAGACATACCATCCAACCTCCCAAGCTTTCTCCATTCAGTTGAGAGCCTCTCATCTCTTGGCATCCTGTGACGGGTTCTCAGGGACATCCCACACTGCTGTGATCCATTTCTCCCTTGTAGTGTTGTTTATTCTGTTCTTCTGTCCTATGTGCTTCCTGCAAGGACTTCAGGCCTGATCCAGTGTGGCCACAGTTTTCTGCTTAGTCCAGGAAACCTTGCAAGTGACCCCTATGGTTCATCGACCAGGAGGCTGTCCATGGCTCAGTGTTTCTCTGTTAGTGTGCAGTTAGATGTGCCATCATAGACTCTTGTCCCTTTTTGGCAAGGGCTGCAGATTTTTTTTACCTCCAAATGACTACCTAAGTGCATCCAATATGATCCATTTTCTTCTGCCACCATCTCTAACCTGGGCTCCAACATTAACTCCCCAGGCACCCTGCTACTTACTATCTACCGTACCTCCATCTCAGTGCGGGATGAAGGGACCATTTCCCTCAGGGTGCTGATTCGTGTCTCCCTCAGGTTATAGGTCCTCATTGCCTTCCTCTGTCCTGAGAATGAAGCCTCAAATCCTCACCCTAGTCCTCGAGGCACATACACTCTCTCTCTCTGGCCCTACTTTGCTCTGTCTTGGGTCCCCCTGGCCTCTGCCTGGTTAGTCCCTTCCACCTACGACCTTTGTCCTTCAGGTGCTTTGCACCAAGAACATCTCTTTAACTCATGGGCTCAGCTCCTCCTCACGCCTCTCATCTCGGGCTGGCTGTTGTACCTGTAAGAGAACCATCTCCAAAGCCCCCAAGACAAGGTGAAAATCTACACTTCCTCCCTCCGGGAGGCTCTGTTGTTGTGTTGGTCAGGTTGTTCTGTCCTGGCTTATGTAAGCATCTGATGACTGCCATCTTTCACTTCACTCTGCTCTCTGGGGGCAGAGGTCAAGGCTCCGTCTGTTTTGCTTATCACTTTATCTTCAGCATCTACCGTAGCACCAGGCAGAGTTGGCATTCGAGAAATGCTTTTTAGATGTAATGAATAAGTAAATGTCTCTTGATCCTCAGACGGATAGAGCCCAGCCGTCCTTCACAAGGCCCCGCGCAGCCTCCGTCTCCCTCATCCCATGACCTCTGCTTGCAGCTGCTCGCACACGCTCCTGGCTCACCCCATTTCAGCAGCACTGACTGCCCCCTTCATGTTTTTCTAACGCCTCAAGCCCTTGCCCACTTTGCACACGCTAGCCCCTCTACCTAATACATTCTTGCCCTAGATAATGGACAATCCCTTTCCCTTACTGATCACTTGACTGCAGTATTTCAAGTCACTGGTCTCTCCCCATCCTGAGATCCTGTGCTGACCTCAATCCTACCGTGTGACAGAAAACAAAAACCACTCTGACTTCCAGGATGAAAGTTAACGACAGGAGATGCTGTAAGGCTGGAACAGGGAGCATTGTTTGGACATTGTAATAAGCTGGGCTTATTACAGAGAGAGGCCCAGGCACGAGCAGGAGCAGGATCGATGCACTAATGTCAGATTAGAATGTCCTAGAGGCAGAGCCAGCAGGCGTTTCTGAGGAGTGGAGGTATGTGGCAGAGGAAGGAAGTGAGTCTTCCTGAAGGAAAGTGGAGCTAGGCACCATGCCTCACCAGGGGCCTGGTCCACAGAGGTGCCTCCTTAGCCCTGAAGGAAGGATGAACCCCAAACATTCAGGGTGTCATAAAGGCAGGCCCACATGGCTTGTCATCCACAGACTGGGGCTGAATTCTAAGTAGGACAACTTCTCAGAATCCACGACTGCCCTCCACAGAGGGCCTGGCTTTAAAGAAGCGCTGGGTGGCTGCCCAGTGGCAGAGAGGCAGCCTGCCATCCTCCAACCATGCATTGCTGTCTCTGGCATGCAGCCGGAGCTGGGAGCTGGCCTTTGTCTGGAATCAGAAAGAATGCAGCAGCACTGTGGAAGGGACATCTTGCTTCAGGCCATTGTTTGCTTTTATTAAGCATAAAAAAAGTGTGGAGGAACTCAGTCCAGAAAAAACGTTCTATTTGGGGTTTAGAGACTTTTAAAAACATCTCTCTCTCTTCTCTCTCTCTCTCTTTCTCTCTCTCTCTCTTTCTTTCTCTCTCTCTTTCTCTCTCTCTTTCTCTCCCTCCCTCTCTCTCCCCCTCCCTTTCCCTCTCTCTCTGTCTCTCCCCCCCTCTCTCTTTCCTTCTCCCCCTCCTGCTTCTTTGTGTCCCTGTGTGTCTGTCTCTCTGTGTGTGTCTCTGTATGCCTCTCTCTGTGTGTGGTGTGTGTCTGTGTGTGTCTGTGTCTATATGTGTGTTTGTATGTGTGTCTATGTGTGTGCCTGTGTCTCTGTGTGTGTATCTCTCTGTGTGTCTGTGTGTGTCTGTGTGTCTCTCTGTGTGTCTGTGTGTGTGTCTATGTGTGTGTCTGTGTGTGTTTCTGTGTGTGTCTCTGTTTGTATCTCTGAGTATGTGTCTGTGTATCTCTCTCTCTCTGTGTATGTGTATGTTTGTCTATGTGTCTGTGTGTCTCTGTGTGTGTCTGTATGTATGCCTGTGTATATGTATGTATGTCTGTGTGTTTGTATGTGTGTGTGTATGTGTGTCTGCATACACTGTGTGGGCATACTCGTGTGCCATGGTATACATGCTGAGGTCAGAGGGAAACCTCAGGTGTCAGAGTCTATCTTATTTGTCACCTCACACTAGGCCAGCTGGCCCACAGCTTCCAGAGATGCTGCTGTTGCTGTCTTCATTTCCTTTAAGGGCATTGAGATTGCAGAGTAAGCGCCTTGCCCACTGATCCAGCCCTCCAGCCCTCCAGCCCTGGGTCTGGAGTTTTCTAGGAGTTACCTAAACACTGTGGCCACTTCACCGTGGTGTCCATGAGGAGGCAAGGAACTATCTACCAAGCCTGACCACATGGTTACGAATTGGCTCTCCAGCCCTGTCTATGCCACCTCCTGCATGCAGTATCTGCTAAGATCTTCTTGATCTTTCTACACTCATGGGGATCCTCTGTAAGGGATGTCTCCATTCCATGGCCTCTTCTTCCTCACCTCACGCCCTAGACTAGGAGTGGGGCTCAGGCAACACTTCTGTATGGATGGATCTGACAACTGCAGGTCTCAGCCATTCTCCTATGGCTCCTTCAACCCAGAACCTGCACCCTGACATTATTCCGACTCTCAGGGCCCTGAGTCCCCACCAGCTCTGATGTTGTTACAACAGTAAGGATGTGATAATCGCAGGCACCTGCTAATGAGGAAGCAGGCACTAAACACTTCACACATACTTTCTGATTTCATCCTCACCTCACCCTGGGAAGTAGGTATCCTTATTAGTCCTTCCAGAGGAGTGAGAACCGAAGCTCAGAGTTAGGGCATGCAGCAAGAGGCAAGTTCAAGATCAGCTCTGCTTGACTCTTGACTGCCTGCCCCACAGTCTCATAACGGGAAAATACCCATGCTAGGCACTTCAGCTGCCTCATACTTCACCAGCTCCAGTGTCTCTGCCTTTCATTTACCATCTCTTGGTCCTTGGTCTTTGGATTTTTTGTTATTCCTTTGCAATATAATACATACACACATACACACACACACACACACACCTTCTTTTATACCTTCTTTCCTTCTTTAGCTATATCAACTGATAACACTGTTAGTAACTTTTGCCACAATCACCTGGAAGAGGTGGGCAGAACAACTTTGAGACTGACATACCTTTCTTGTAAATAAACGTACATGATACATGTGCATGGCAGCTGCCACCTGTTCACTTCAGCTGTAGTTGGAATAAGGAGGAAGGCCTGAGCCAGTGAGTAGAAAGTTGAGCCTCAATCTGGCCTGTGTTACGAGTGACAATGTCTATTTTCAACTCAACCAAGCACGAGGGCCTTGAGTACTCAGGCAAGCTGAGGAAAAAGTGAATGTATAAAACTGAAAAGGGTCCGTCAGATGGACCCTGATCTTTGATGTAACTTTGCCCTCTTAGCTTAATGAGAAAGGACTGAATTTGTAAGTCTGAGATCATACCAGCACTAGTCTGTAACTTCTAAAAAGTTTCCAAAGGTTTACTGTAAACTTGGTGCAGCAAGCATGATTTGAGATGTGTTTGTTTGTTTGTTTGTTTGTTTGTTTGAGTCAATGTAGCCCTGGCTAGTCTGGATCTCACTATGTAGTCCAGAGTTGGCCTGGAACTCACTGAGTTCCTCCTGCCTCTGTCTCCTGAATGCTGGGATTAGAGGCATGCTCTACCATACCTAATTGTGTTGTAGATATTTAACATTGTCCTCCAGGGTCAAGCATCATGGCTAGCACATTATAGCAATTGATCAACATTAGTTTAGTGAATGAATGCATGAATGAATGAATATCTGAACTCTGGCTATTTTCTTATTTGACATGAAGGCAGATCATTTCAACTCTTAAGCTTCAGCTGCCACCTCTGTAGAGAGAAACATGTCCCCAACAGGAAGGCAAGGCTTAAGAAACTAAGTCTCAAGCAAGTGTAGAAGTTACACAGGGAAGGCCTAAGGCTAAGGCAGAAAGATTGGCTGAGAAAAGAAAGGTCCAACAAGCAGATTTCTAAACTAAGTGCACAGTATTCCAGAAGAAAGTGAATCTAGAGTTACTCTGAAGGTAATCTAGCAACTGCAAAGCCCAAGCCCAGGGAACTCCTGAACAGAAGGAGTCAACTCTTCACATCGACAGCTTAGGAGAAGTGGCACATGCACATTTCTAGGCATAAATCCCAATTACCTCGGTGTCTACTGCTCTAAACTCAGTCAGAAATGATAAAGATGGCAGAGGGATGACTCAGTGAGTAAAGAGCTTGCTACTCAAACATCAAGACCTGAGTTTGGATCCCAAGACCCATATTAAAGCCATGTGTGTGGCACACACGTTCAATCCTAGTACTGGGGATGTGACCACAGGAAGGGGCACTGGGGCTTGCCCACACGCTGGCCTGGCTGAATTGGCAAGTTCTGTATCCAGTGAGAGCCCTTATCTCAAACAATAAGGTGGAGAGTAGTTGAGGAAAATAGCCAACACCAACCTCTGGCTTGCACATGCATGTGCCCACACACAGACACATACATATACAAAGATTATAACATAAAAAAAAGTCAAGAAAAAGAACCTCTAAAGAGAAAACAGTCAATATAACCAGACAACCAACCAGATCTTAAAATAACCATGATATGATTAACACTGGTACAGATCTCATAGGAAAGGCGAACAGTGCACATGGGCAGATGAGAAACCTCAATGGGATTATAAAAATTATTTTATAATGGGATATAAACATTATTTTATAATGGGATATAAAAATTATTTTATAATGGGAGGCAGGGGGCAAGATGGCTCGCAGGTAGAGGTGCTTCCTGCAAAAGCCTTGTGACCTGAGTTCAATCTCCAGGCCACCACATACAAAAGCTTGTATTTTCCTCCAGGCCTATGCAGAACACACATGTACATGCAATAATAATAATAATAATAATAACAATAAATATAAGAATTTGAATAATCAAATGGTTTGTTAGATATGAAAATAAAATTAAGGTATGATAACATCAGTTGCCAAGTTAAGAATCCATGAACTTGAGGATATTTTAGTAAAAATTAACCAATCCAAACTCAAATATAAAAATGAAAAAAACAAGAAAGACTCCCATATTAAGAGTTGGGATAGGCTGGAGAGATGGCTCAGCGGTTAAGAGCACTGACTGCTCTTCCAGAATTCCAGAGTTCCTGAGTTCAATTCCCAGCAACCACATGGTGGCTCACAACCATTTGTAATAGGATTCGATGCCCTCTTCTGGTGTGTTTGAAGACACAGTGTACTCACATACATGCAATAAATAAATAAATCTTTAAAAAGGAATTGTGGGACAATGTCATATGGGTTAACATACTCACTATTGAGATGCCAGGAGGAGAAAACAAAGAAAATAGAGAAGATAGTATCTAGGAGTTTCCCCTAAAGTAATGAAATTACAGTTGATCACAGATCACAAAATGTAGACAGGACCCAAAAACAGAATTATGATAGGTCATTGTCAAACATCTGAAAACCAAAGACAGAAAGAAACTTGAAGTGGTCAAGTAGATGGTGATATTTCCATAGAGGCCTAAAGACCCAGAAAGCACAAATACTCTAGCCAAAGACATGTGCATGGATTTTTAAACTACTGAAAAGAAAAGAAAACACAAAAAACCTTGTCAATCTACAGGATGGGGAGGTAGTCAAAATGCCTTCTATGCAAGCATGGTGCCTGAGTTTGGATCCCAGCAGCCAAGTAAAAGCAGAGGGGCTCACATGTGTTACCCCAGCGCTTGAAATACAGAGATATGAGGATTGCTTCAGCTTACTGGTCAACCAGCCTAGCCATAACAAGTAGGCCCTAAGTTCAGTGAGAGACACTGTCCCAAAAACTAAGGGAGCGAGTGACTGAAGAAGACACTGATGTTAACCTCTATATGCACATATGTGGGTGTATGGATAAATTTTCTGTTGCTGTGATAAAGCACCATAACCAAGGCAACTTAGAACAAAAGGAATGTGTTTGCCCTTACAGGGCTGAAAGTTGTTAGCTTTAATGGGCGGGGGGGGGGGGAATGTTATAGCAAGCCATGGATGCAGCAGCTGGGTGTTCACATCCTTGATTATAAGCACAAAGCAGAGGGAGCAAACTGGAAGTGACAAGAACCTTTAAGGTCTCAAAAAGGCCATTCTCCATGACATACTTCCTCCAATAACGTCACACCTCCGGAACCTCCCCAAATAGCACCACCAACTGGGACCAAGTGTTCAAATACATGATCCATACCCTCACCCATATGTGCGCGTTCACGTAGAACACACACAACTTGTCAATACAGCATTGAACCCAGTGAGAAAACTTCTCAGCAGTGAAGGACACACACACACACACACACACACACACACACAGACACACACACACACACACACACACAGAGAGAGAGAGAGAGAGAGAGAGAGAGAGAGAGAGAGAGAGAGAGAGAACCTGAAAGTAGTCATCACAGTCATCACTGCAAGACTTGCAATATAAAAAGTGTAAAGGAGATTACACAGACAGCATAACTTACCCCATAAAAATCAGCGATCCTGAGAATGGGAGTGGATATAAAAGACTGGCTTCCGTATGCTCAGCAGTCTAAAAGATTACTGTCTAAGGAGAAAGATTTTGTGTGTGTATGTGTGTGTGTGCACGTGTGTGTGTAAATTTATAACATGTAGAAAAAATGACAACAGCATCAAAAGAGATGCCAATTGAACATTGCTGTCATAAGATTTGTGTGTGTGCATGTGTGTGTCTTTTTTAGACAGGACCTCTCTACTATGTATTCCTGGCTGTCCTGGCCCTCACTATGTAGACCATGGTGACTCAAACTCACAGAGATTCACCTGCCTCTGTCTCTGGAGTGCTGGGATTAAAGGTGTGCACTATCACATCCAGCTAAAATTCTTATACTAATTTAAAGCAATGATTGCTTTTTTAAAAAAGATATATAAATAACAAACTAGTTGTGGGGATAGCTAGAATGATAAAACACAGCCCCACACCAGATACATGAAGACATTTTGGACAGAACCAGTGAGGCTAAGACAACTAGCAAGAAGGACGACTGGAATGAACCATGTGGCCTCATTAAATGTAAAGGCCTATGTGGGGGTGGGGGGTGGGAATCAGCAGCTTAGATAAATGAACACTCCAGACCCCACTCTGTACTAGACATAAGACCAACGTCTGAGCAGACTGGCTGAGGAGTGAGCTAGAAAAGGCAGCGTTCTTTAAAATGCTCTAGTACACATGTTACTGCCAAAGCAAACTGCCGACCAAGAACTGTTACCAGGGACAACATCTACTGTGAATAACACAAATGTTATAACTTACATGTGTGAGAATGTGTGCAAGCAGACAGAACATCCCAATTTAAATGTGCTTGATTATACATCTTCACAAATGAGTTTCAAAATGAAGAAACTAACAAATTTATAATTCAAGTTGGAGATGGGAGTCAGTAAAACAAAAGGAGAGAGCATCATTACGGGCAAAGAGAAGATGAACACTGCTGTCAATCAGTTTGGCCTAACAGATGTCTACAGGACACATCACCGAGTGGTCCTGGATGCAGCGTTTTCAGTGTGTGCAGAACACTCACCAACAAGCTCCCTGTTACAGGCTACTAAACAGGCTTAAGTAAACATAAAAGATCTGATATCATGCAATCTGACTACAGGGAAATTAAAATACAAGTTAATAGCAGAATACTATCTTGATAACTCCTAATACTTGAAAGTTAAATATTTCATTTTTAAAATAATCTGTTGATTAAAGAGAAAGTCCTAGGGAAGTCAAACCCCTGGATTATACATTAATACCCAACAAGATGCCGCACAGAGATGCTACCATAAAAACTATTAGAGAGAGTGACTTTAATACCACCTCGTGACAAAAGATTCACACACAAAACTACAGTCATATTCTCATAAAGTAGTAATGGATAGCTGGAGATTGAAGACGTACTGAGGAGAATCCACATAAAATAAAAAATATAAACCATGTTCATGGATTAGAATCAATACTAGTAAGATATTATTTTTCTAGCTTTATCTATAAATTCAAGACAATCTTAATCAAAATCCTACAAGACTTTTAAAAGATTCTGCAAATGTTATATGCCACAGCAAAGGAACAAAAAGAAAAAGAGGAACAAGTCATGTCTCCTATAGCTTTTGAGACTATTATAAAAACAATTATAGCCAAGGCAGTGTGGTATTGGTGGAGGCCAGCCCTTTAGAGGACAGGGATATCACTGAGAGTCTGGGAGTGTGTCTACACACATCAGGCCAACTTTCTACAAAGCAGCTTGGAAACAACAGAAGAAGTTCAGCCTTACAAACAAACGGTATCAGAATACTGGACCATCATCTTTAAAATCCAAAAATAAAAACTTGACCCCTGCACTTCACCTCATATTACAAAACTGAACATCAAAAACCAGGTCTAGTGGTGCCTTCCTGGAGTCACAGCTATGTAAGAGGCTGAAGTGAGAACAGGAACCTGAGACCAACCTGGGGGCAAGCAGGTAATGCAGTGGTAGAAGACGTGCCTATAATCTCTCCTGGCTCCATGGCTTCAGTCTCCAGCAATGCACACAAACACATACACACACACATTCACACACTCATATGAAGTATCATATACTCATACACACATATATACACTCACACATATACTCACACACACTTTACATATGCACACTCACACATACACTTACACACTAACATACACACATGCACATATACTCACATGTACTCTCACACACTCATACATACATACACACACATATACTCATACACATTTACACTTATGTACACTTATACACCCACATATTCACATACACATACTCACACATGCAAATACACTAACACACAGTCATACATGCACATGTACATACATGTACATGCACATGCACACACATGCACACTAACACACCACATACATGTGCACACACACACATGCACATACACACACACACATACATACACCCCTCTATAAAAATCCAGAGGAGTCTTTGCCTTGAAAACAGGGGTTCTTCCGGGTGTCAGTGCAGCATTCACAAACTGTCCGTGTGTCAGGCAACAGAAGCAGTGACAGTGGACTCTCAAGAAGAACTGCTTTAAGCAACAATCTCTAACCACAAATGATACATACAAATCAAGGTGAGTAACAATAGCTCCCAACACTCAGAAAGTTTGAAATGCTCTTTTTAAAATTCTTCTGGCAGAGGGACTGCAAAGGGGAGTCATAAAATAGGTAGGAAATAATAATATTAAAATAGCGCCTATAAAATGCTATGGGACAGAGCTAAAAGAGTGTTATAGAAAATGCTCAGCATGCATGAGGTCCTGGGCTTGTTCCCTAGCATCAGATAAAACTGGGCATGGGTGTGAACATTTGTAAGGTGTGTGTAGTCGGGAGGTGGAAGCAGAGCATCAGAAGCTTGGGGTCATTCTTGGCTACACAGTGAGTTTGAGGCCAGCCTGGACTACTTGAGACCCATTCCATAACTGACTGACTAGCCTAATATCTAGGTAAGCCAGTAGCCCTCTAGGAATTTCTCCTCTACACACATGCCATGTGGCAGAACATATACCCACTCAGAACTAGTAAAGGTGACCTTACTGGAAATAAAGGGCCTTTCTGTCTAGGCTTTTCAGAGAGCACCCTGGGTGAGCCAAGCGGACTCTAACTCATAGGTGTCCCCGTGAGAGACAAGACAAAGATATGGCACAGGAGATGCTAAGTAGATAGGAACAGAAATTACAGCTACAAGCCGAGGGACAGTAAAGACTGCTGGAAAGCACTGAGAACCAGCAGGGGCCTGGGACAGACAGCCCATCCACAGGGCCTCTGTAAGGGCACCACCTGCCAGCACTGTAACCTGGGACTTAATTACAAGAGACACTCAGGAACCTGTGGCCAGGCAAAGAAGAACCCGAAGAGTAGAGTGAGCCTTCTGAGGTAGCATACTCTAAGCTACCCATTTTGTGATCATTTACAACAGCCACAGGAAACTAATATACTCCACCATGTCACCCCTTATGGCACCCCTTGTAGTCAGACAGGAAATTCCAAGAGAATCACTAAAATTCAATATGGTGGAAGCCTACTCTGTTACAAAAAGTTATGAGCTTGTAGGGAATGCCCCCTGAAACAAACAGCCCTGGAAGTGGGAGGTCTTATTTACAGGAGACAGTTGAGAAAGGGGTAGACATGCAGAGGGAGACCATCGCACACTGGGGTGACCTGGAAGGGTAGGGGAGCAGAGTCTTGTGGAAGATACAGCTGGCCAGTGACAACTTCACATCCTGGGGACCAGAGAGACTGCCCCTGCCTTTACTATCCTTCCCTCCTCCTGGTGAGAAAGTTCGAGATTGGTGCCCTAGAAAAGGGCAGCATGGTGGAGAAGGCAGAGACGTGCTCAGTGGACGCACAAGGTGAAGTGGTTTTGTGTGAGGAAAGGGAGGCATAGAATAGTCCGTTCAGTGACAGCACTTCAGTAGGAAAGAAAACTTATGTTCTGTGTCCTAGTGACATGTGAACAGCATGAGATGCCCACCACGGAAATGGTTGTAAACTTTTTGCTGTGTACCATTCTCTGCCTTGGGAAGCTCGTATCATTTTCAGAGTGGAAGTATTTTATTTGCATTCACAACTACAGCCTTTAATTTTGAAAAGTCCATTGTTGATGATCTTTACAAAGGCCCTGTTTACTACAGTAATAGTAAAACAAAACAAAAACCAAATACTAGCCAGTGCCTGGGCTCCTCCCAAAGGAGGAGCCAAGGCCCAGCCGACTCACCTGTCCGGCAATGCCTGCAGCACTGTGGGCATCAGCACCCCGGAGATGGCCTTGTAGAGGATGGAGTCACACACGCCCACGATGTTCACCACCGTGGAGGAGCCTAGCACGGGCAGCATGTGGGGCGGCATCCCTTGCCAAAAGTGCAGAAGGAAACTTTGAACCTGCATTGACCCACAGAGAGAAGAGGGTTCAGACCGAGCCGTCCGTACCTGCAGAGCCTTGCTATTCCACCTCCACAGCACGGGTGGCAGGGCAGTACCTTCATCTACTTCCCCCATGACAGTGGGATGCTGTGAGGACTTGTGCCCACTGGCCACACTCACAGCATGCCCACTGCTAAACACCTGTCTGCCCCTGCAGCCTGGTGTCAGGCTTCCTTGCTGTGAGCTGAGTTAAGGAGAGAGGACCAGACAGGTTTTGTTGTTATTGTTTTGTTTGTTTTTTAAAAGGTCAGAACACAAGCACCCATTGTTCTTTCAGTCCCCTGGTGGCTCCTGGGTGCTCTGGGAAGGAAGGAGAAACATGTAGTAGTTACAGATGTAGAGGCAAGAAGTGTCTCCTACCTGCAAAATTCCCTAAATTCAAATATATGTACCCCACACCCAGACAAAGTGCAAGGAACTTCTCACATTCCAAACTCCCATTTTCACAAAGGGCCTGGTGTCATTATGAAGCTATAGGTGGTGACAGCATCGCAGTAAGCCACAGGGGCACGCGGAACACCTGTGATTGGCCTTTTCCTGTATCACCAAGACACGGAGCAGTACTCTGCTGGGTACTCAGGATGGAGCCGCCTAAAGGCGTGATACACCAAGCAGGGACTTGGAGAAGCAAATGGCTGAGTGGATGTCCCAAGAAGAGTATGTCTTGGCGACCCCACTTCCATGACTTTTAGGATATGGTTTGAAGGTAGAGGGATGAGACGGGGGTGGGGACAGAAAATGGTACGTTAATATACACAGTATCATCCCTAAATTGAGGAGCCCATCACGAAGCTGGGATCATCCAACCCTGGGTTTTTATAGCGAGCTGACTTGAGTCCTGGGTTATGCATCCTGCTTCTTACTCTACAAAACGGGCACTCTCGGGCTCCACATGGGGCATTTCCCATGTTGTTGATTCCTATAAATCCATACTAATTCAGCTTGGGAGATGTAACCTGACCCTTTCACCTTAGTGCTGTGGACCTGGTCTTTCTTTCTTTTCCTTTCTTTTCTTTGTTCTTTTCTTCTCTTCTTCCTTTCTTCCTTACCTTTCTTTTTTCTTCCTTCCCTTCCTTTCTTCCCTTCCTTCCTTCCTTCCTTCCTTCCTTCCTTCCTTCCTTTCCTTCTTTCCTTGCTTTCTTTTTAGAGCCTACCCCCTGGGAACCAGAAATGTCACAGAGTTCTCCCATATGACCCTGCTGCTGATCATAGAACTGAGCATCTTTACTCCCACTTACAGAGTTCCTAAGTTCATCACCCAGAGCAGAGCAGCAATCCAAAAGAAGAGGCAGAGCATGCGTCTTTCCACCGCCAGCCTCGTGATCGTTTTTCTTATTACTTGGTAACTAGAGTTCTAGCTTATTCCCAAGGCCCGTGTCTTTCTCTGGACTGCTGCTGCTCCACAGCTTTCTGTCTCTGCCTGAGGGCCTGTGCCACCCTTCAGATCCCTCCCAGGATCAGGCCCCATATCCCAGCTCATCCCTGGGGTGGGGCACTGACATATCCCAGCTCATCCCTGGGATGGGGCACTGAGTTCTCTCCAGGTTCTAGACTCTCTTGTTTGGGGCTCCCACTGTAAGAAGCCCCACCTATTTCATTCCTAAGAGTTGGCACAATCTGAGCACATCTGCTTTCCTGGGCTTTGCTCTCGTTCAGCCCTGCCCCTATTTTCTACTAGCTGTCAGCTTCCAGCAAAACATCTGGAAAAGGTCAGCTGCTGTGTAGGATAAAGCAAATCTATTGAGAGATGTTAGCAGACATCTGTCTGTCAAAAGTCTGCTCAAGACACACAAGGAACCCTTGTCAGTCCCCAAGTTCCTGGTGGTTATTGTATCAAATGCTCTATCCAGTGATAACCCTCCCTTCCTTCTCAGTTTTATGTCATTGAATGTCCCATGGTTCCCAGCCCTTTGAGAAGGAAAAGGAAGGAGAATGGGATGAATATAAGTGTTGAGACCTGGAGGCCAGCTGTGAAATGGGATACAGACAGCATGTCTGTTCAGGATGGAAAGCTGCCCTGACCTTTCTGTGGCCTGGGTAGGAAGGGAGGGGAAATGAAGAGCTGAGGTTCATGGCTTGAGTGGTCAGTCAGAGGGTCATAGCAATGTAGGGCAGAGGGTCATAGAAATGTAGGGCAGTGGGTCATGGCAATGTCAAACTTGGAGCAAACAGACTTAGGGCATGGAATTAAGAGCTCTGGGTTAGCCATATTAAATCAAGTCAATCAGATCTTATGCTCAGGACTAAGTGTGTAAGGGCCAGCAGCCCCTTTAAGATGGATACAATGGCTTCTACCTATTATTAGGATGACTTATGTAAAATGCCTGGCACTGTGTAGGCACTGGATAAGTGGAGCTTATTATTAGATGACAGGAGGAATTCTGGTAAGCTCTCCTCACCCTTTACATACAATTACAGTGAAAGGATTGGGAAAATGGTTAAGCACGGTCATTTGACGCCAGCTTTCTGGACTATCCATCCAGTCTCCTGTACTTTCATCCCTTCTTTCGGATCAGGGGAGCATCGGATTTTTAATTGTTCTCATTTTTATTATTTTATGTGTATGAGTTTTGCCTGTATGTATGTCTGTCTATCACGTGCATGCCTGGTGCTGGAGGATGTGGTGAACCTCTGTGTAGGTGCTGGGGTTCAAACTTCAGTCCTTTGCAGCAACAACAAGTATTCTTAACCACTGAGCCAGCTCTCCAGACCCTACATCTTAAAAAGAACACTTGAACAAGATTATTTCTTATCTCTTTTCCACATCTGTATTTAGTTTATTGCTAATACACTGACAACATGTAGATAGACAGCTAATGACTTGCAGTTGAGTGATCAATTGGCATGGCACTGGAAAATGCTCAGTAAAGCGACTTCCTAATATGCCTGTCATCTATTATGTCCCCGTACAAACTTGGACACTTTACATACACTATTTAATATATACTCTAATTTTGCTATGACATCATTATAATTGCCAAACTTTGGGGCAACATTAGAAAGGCTCAGAGGCAGAAAATGCTTTGGGTCAAAATCACAGGATAGTAAATGAAGGCTTGGGGACTCAAACATGGGACTTTGGGACTCCCCGGCTCATTGTGCTATACTGCCTGGGAAGGAGTCCCCTACATGTGAATTTGTGGGTCATATACTTGCTTGGCAATGTTCTACATGAATTGCATCTATCTGTTCAGCCATCACGTATCTACTAATCCAAACACCCAGTTATACAACAAACCAATATGAACTGGGAGCCTAAGAATATAGACAGCTAGAACAAGCATTGAAGGAGACGGATAAGGTCCCTTCCTACGGGGGTTACTGTGATACTTGGGGCATTTTTCTCAGCTGAGGAAGAAAGCCATTGCCCCCTTCATTGTGTTTTAGCTGGGTGGACTGAACCCAGTCTTGCTTAGCCACCTTAAAGGCTGCCAGCTGATACCCTTGCCAGGGCAGTAGAAAGAACATTAAACTAAAGGTGTCAGGTAGCAAAAGGATTAATCACAGCTTTGGTCACACACCAGCTGTGTGACCTTGGACAAGTCTCTTTCTTCTCTGGGTGACTGGGTATCTAATAATTGCAAGCATTTGTACAAGCATTTACGGTTGATAAGCCTTATCTCCTCTCCTACTGATCATGTGTATCAGATTGCTGCTGGTTTGTCTTCTTGGCTGAGAAATGAATACTTGCACTGTAGAGCCAGGCCTTGTGTTTCTTCTTTCATGAAGCTCCTGAACCCCTGTATGTTCCACGTTCGACTCTCAGATTTGCACGCCTTTCCTGTTCTCTGAGTCAGTTTGTGTGTATTGCATATCTCTCTAAAATTAGTAAATACCATATGGCAACATTGGATAACCACTAAGCGTTGGATGGAAAGGAACTAGCATGGCGTGAATGAGTTCTGAGTTGAATAGAGTTGCTCGTGAAGGAAGACAGTCACAGCAGCTGTGGGGGTGCATGCATATCTCTCAATCATGTGGCAAACAAGACAGAGCCCAGTTTTGCCAGTCCCACACAGTGATGTGTTCTATTTCTAAGATGACAAAGTGAAGAACAGGCGTGCCTTCCTTGTGGTCCCTTCACTGGACCCATGGGCTGCACAACAGGACCCTGCAGCCCCAGAACGTACAGTACAAGAAGCCTGGGCCCCTAAACCATACCTAGCCATCACTCTCCCAGCTAAAGAGAAGCTATATTAGATTGTTGTATGAGTAAGGGAAAAGCTTCCAGGAAGTTAAGACTTTGGGGCTCATTTGTTGTAGCAGCTAGTGTTGTCTTTACTGTCTGTAACTCATTACTTGCTGATTTCAGCAATTTTTAAACTGAGTTCAAGGCCAGCCTGGCCTATGGATTAAGTTCCAGGGCAGCCAGAGTTACACAGTAAAACCTTTCCTCAAAAAACAAAACTGACCAAACAAACAAAAATCACAGAAATGGCCACTTCAGTAATTTGGGAGAATTTAAAGGACATTTTAGAGAAGGAAGACCAGTCTGTTTTTTACCAACACATGACCATCTTTTGTGGTGCAGTCTCTATGTGGAAGGAGATGGTAAAGACACCATACATGGCCCGATCTCTTATGGTGCAGTGTCTATGATGCAGGAGACAGGAAAGGCACAGTATATACACAGCCCGACAAGCTTCATACAAAAGGTACCTCTGAGCTATTTTCCAGTAGTGACTAGGTTTTGTAACTCGTTTAGCACCAAGTTCTCTTTTCTCTAATTGAACATCCAGATCCAACCCCCAGGTGCTGCTGCTGCCACCACCGCCACAGTTTCTAGCTGAAAGATGCTGTTTTTAATCATTGAGGTCTCTGGTCTGGAAGGTGAGGTGGATGGCTTTTAGGGGAAGAGGATTTTAGCATCTCTCTCATTACAGAAATGCCACAGTTTTCATTTGCTTCCCCATTTCTGTTCTTTTTCTTGAATGCAGCATTTCTAAAGCAGAGATAAAGCGGCTATACTGATGGAATGTGGTGGAAACGGAAACCAGGCCTTGAGGGAGGAGAGACAGTAATCACTCCAAAACCAATAGGGATGATCTCAGGAAAAGGTTGAAACTCAGGATTATTTAGCTTCTCGGAATCCATACTTGTAGGCATGCTAATAGGCTGGCAGGATGGCCTTTCTAGTATGTGTCATTCTATAGTTAAATCAAGGGAAAACCACCACCACCTGACCTCTGTAAGATAGGATTGGTAGCAGTACCTGGCTTGTAGCATCACTGTGAAGGTAAGTGGACCAAGGCTACCAAGGGCTTCTAGACACCAAGCCCTGCACCTGGTGGGAGCTCTTAAAGTAAAGAGTGGGGATGAAATATAACATCTTAATAGAATATTCACAGCTTAATGCCACCGACCTACCTCATCAAAGTTGGCTCTTATTACAGTGTCCAGTATTCTCTGACAGTGTGTTCTGTACATCATAATAAAGGTGGAGACCTGCGGGGCGAGTGGAGGATCAACGATAAAGGAAGACGTTAGTGTTCAGTGTGGCTGCCCTGGGAATTTCAATGTTAACACCATTTATTCCACTGGCGGGATGGACTTTACCCACTATCTGTGCATCCTGAAAGACCTGAACGGGAATTGTAGCCCTTAAGTGATGTGCTATGACCTGACTCTTGGCTCCCTGCTCTGTGCTCAGATGGCACCCAAGCACCACCCTGCACTACAAAAGCACTGGTTTTACTCTGCTCCCATCTTGCACCTTGAGACTCTTGGGTTCCTGGAAAATCAAAAAATAACATGGTCTTTACACTCATGTGCCCAGTACACTGTAGCGTGCTTAGCATATGGTATGGTAGGGCTGAAGGGACTAAATTTTCCTTATGGCTAAGATACTAAAAAAATAAAATAAAAACAAGATAGAAGCCAGTGTATCATTTGTATAAATGCTTCTACAGAAGTTACCATAGGCATTTGGTGTCTATGAATTCTCTGAAATCTATGAGAGAGAGGGAGAGAGGAGGGAGAGAGGGAGAGAGGGAGAGAGGGAGAGAGGGAGAGAGAGAGAGAGAGAGAGAGAGAGAGAGAGAGAGAGAGAAACAGAGACAGAGAGAGGCAGAGACACAGAGAGAGAGACAGTCACCCCGGCAATTGCTTCAGATGAGGTTACCTTCTCCTCAGGAAGACTGGCTGGCAGGTTTAGGTCTTTGACGTTTGGAAAGTCTGGCAGCAATGTCCCAAGCTTGGACCGGGGAGAATATGCCACCGTCTGTTTGGTCACCTCTCTCTTGCCTGTCTCACTCACCCAGGCAGCTCCTTTCTTTGAATACATCACATCATAGTACTGGGAGCTTTCCTTCACCGCTATGCCATAGTAATGGTACCTGGGCAACCAAGAAAGAGACAGATGGGGTCCACATGACTCAGTATTAGATGACTATTTCTTGGGTTGGAGAATGTTGTCCAAAGCCAAGCATGACTGGACATATCCAAACCTGGGGCTAAAAGAGTTAACTCTTCTATAAGGCTTGACATCTCTGAAATCTACAATTAAGCCAAAGTTCCATGTTGCCAGCCATCAATCAGGCAGGTAAAAATAACTAAAATTGCCTCCTACAGAAAATGTTAAGTCAAATACTTTGCAAAGCAAAAGAGGGATGAGAAATGTTCCATTTGTACCTGATCTTGAATGTCTAGCAAATACCTTTCCATAAGTGCCTAACGTTTGAGTGTTCATCTCTGTGAGAACCGAGGAGCAGTTTGTGTCCATACATCAACAATAAAACCTTACCTGGCTAGGATTATCTTCTTCAGTAAAGGCTAGCTTCAAAGAGCTACATTTAAAAATTTTTAAATTTTATTATTATAAATTTGGAGACTAGGTTTGACTGTGTAACCCTGACTGGCCTGGAACTTGCTGTTTAGACCATGCTAGCCTCAAAACTCCCAGACTTCCACTTCAGAGACTCTGTCTCCCAAGTGCTAAGATCAAAGGTATGTGCCCCCACACCCAGCAGAAACTTTAATTTTAAAAAGATTCATCTACTGCCTCACTTGACCCTAATTGCCAAAGACCAGACTTTTTAAACTCACAATGGGTATAATAATCACAGACACACTTCCATTTACACCTGGAGGGAAAGAAGGAAGCTACGTCTGGTGGAGGAGGAGGTGGTGGGGTGTTTTGTACTTCAGCTAACTATCTACTGAGTACTTAAGTTCTGCGCACTTTGCAAAGTACTTTATTCACGCTAATTTGAAAATGAAATTAAGGATTGTTGCAGTCATCCTAAAGACGAGAAAATGGAAAAGGGGGGAAATCAAGCAATGTGCTCGAGGGTATAGACCAATTTCAGGCAAGAACAGGCTGTAGACCAGTCTGTTTGCCTACACAGCCACTGTGCAGTGCTAACCGTAAACAGGACGTGTGCATCAGAATTACTTTTGGAGTTTAATAAACGTGCAGATTCCTAGGCCCCTTCCCAGAACACACTGAGTCAGAACATCTGAGAATGAAGCATGAATCAGCCTTGAAATGAACAGCATAAGCTACTGTGAGGCCAGGCTCACCAGCTCGAGGTCCATGGCAAGAAGGACTTGACACACAAAATCTTCTCTCACAAAATCCCCCATGAGGCTAGAAATATCTCAGGCGTCACATTTTACAAACAAGGAAACTATCTTCTAGAGAATTTAAGTGATGCACCCAGTCACCCAGTGAGGAGGCAGCAGAGTCAGGATCTGAACTTCTAATGGGCTTTGCACCTTAGCCAGTGATTCCCAAGCTTTATTAACAATAAGAATCACCCACAGTGCACACGGCAGCATCCTGACCCCCAAGATTCCGATTTCCTGCATCTAGGGTGGGGTTTCACAGTGCAGTGGCGATGCTGTGGTAGTTATGGGCCTCACTTTCAGAAACACTGAGCAACACGTCAGCTACTTTTCTCTATCCAGATACATGGCGATGGGTACAGGGAAGTATTTTGAGTTTTGGGAAAGGTGTTCACGGGGAGAGAGAGATGGGTGCGTGTAACCTTCCCTTTCACAGCCCCCTTCCTGCTGGTACCATTCTGTGAAATTTCTGCCCAGTGGGCAGCTTGCCTCCATCTGCATGCCTCCTGGGATGAAGAACTCAGGCCCTCCGAAGGCAGCCCAGTTCATTTTCAGCCGATGTAGTTACCAGAAAGTTCTTTGTGTTGAGCTAATATCTACTGTCTGGGCCTTCTACTTCCCAACTGTCACATAACTGCCTTTCCATCTGTGGGCAATCTGTGGGGGAGGGGCTGGTTCCAGGGACTCACAGAGGTACCTTGTGGTGGAAAGACAGTTATATAGCATACCTCCTTAGCTTTAAAATGTTCCTTATAACTTAAGGTTAAGACAGTCTTAACTTAATATGACATTATGAGATAGTTACATTACTATAAGATAGAACAATTTATTTCCTGGTTCATCTATGCATGTTGCTGACATCTGCAATTATAGGAAAGCTACTATTCTGGTCTGGTCCCATCTTGGTTTTACTAGTTAGGTTCTGGAGAGAGAGTCAACACTCCTCACCAGACATGCCTCTGTTTCATCTATAGGAGTGCATTTGCTAAGGGATTTTGAGAGGCTATGCTGCAGGATGGAGACTTGTTTGCAGCTTGAAACATCCCATTGCCTTTAGATTGGCTGAACATGTGAATCCTCGTGGAGATGGTAGAATATGGCTCTGTGTGTGCAGAACTTTAAAAATGGATGCTGCCCAGCTTGCTACCATGTAGGTTAAAGAAAAGACGAACAGAAAGACAGGCTCTCTCAGAGAGGACCATTCTCCAAGTGCATGCTTTCTAACCTTTCTGGTTCTCCACATTTACCAACTTTTTCTACCATTCCTATTCTCCTTAGAAATCAGAAATTGAGGACTGGAGCCAGTGGTTTTCCAAAGACCACAGGCTAGACAAAAATTTCCATATGTTTCTATTTATTCAGCCTCTTTTTATTCAGCCTGCCCCACCCTAACAAGGTCTTGCTGTGTATGTAACTCAGGTGGCTGGTCTTGTAACATATGGCCTCACACTCCTGCCTCAGACTCCAAAATCCTGAGAAGATTGGAAGATGTCACCTTGCATGGCTCAAATCTGGTTCGACCAAGATTTTGAATTATCAACTTCTGATCACCAGCAAACAATTTTTAAAAATCTGATTTTTGTATATTATCCTTACTGATGTTGCAACCTTGCTTTTAAACAAAACACCAGGTTTTCTTTATAAATGAAGTTAGGTAGTTAGTTCTTCAGTGTAGTCACCCTGGGAAATAAATCATTGAGAAATCATCTCAAGATGTCCTTTGTTCAAAATTTTTCTGGACAGTCCTTAGGAACTTCTCTCAAGAGCTTCTGATACACACACACACACACTCATATAGACACAGACATACACAGAGACACAGACACATATAGACAATAGATACACACAGGCACACACATAGACACAGACAGACACCTATACGCACATATAGAGACACACACAGGCACACATACACCTAGACACAGACACACACAAACATATACAGATACACACACGAATACATGCAGACATACACATAGATACAGACACACACACAGTCTTGTTTTCAGACTTTACCATAACAGGGTTTTCCCCACTTTGATCATCTGTTTTCCTCCCTTGCCTTGCTCAGGGGCCAGCATGAGCATGGTGGGGAGCTCTGTCTCTTGGGGTAACAGTGTGCTTCCACCCCCCAACAACTCTGACTCTACCCCCTCTGCCCAGACATGACTTCTGCGGCCTATATGGAGATGTGATGTTCCTTCTTTTTGAAGAGGTTTCTGTGTTTGCTGGCTCATTGTGCTGCCTGCTCATGGCTGTCAAAGGTCTAGAATGCTGCATAAGAAGAAGGCACCCTCTAGTGGAGTCAAGGTGCACATTAGCATAATAAAGGTTCTTAGAAGACTCCCAGGAAAGGGAGCTGTTGAACTGGGGGTGGCCAAACTTGTGTGGCCACCTCCTTCTTCCAAGGGAAACTTCCTGACCCTTAGAAGTTTCCAAACTATCCTGAGAGGCAACTCCTGCGTGTCTTTGATGTAGTAGGACTGGCTGAATCCCCCTTTCTGATACACACCTGGGTGACAGGAATCCTCACAGGCTTCCTCTTTAGCATCAGCTCCTCAAAAAGTTCTCCCCATGCCTCTTCTCTTTTCTTACTCTCTGCTATCATGTGAAACATAGGTCTTCTTTTCCTGTCTGTCTTATGTATCAGAATGTTCCTGGCATGCCAGGCATGATGGTTCAGGACAATGATCTCATGTGAGGGGTCCAGGCAAGACGACTGTGCTGAGTTTGAGCTTACAGAGCAGGACTCCTGTCCCAGCAAGTGTTGGCAGGCTGGAAGAAACCACCAAGGCACCGGGAGAAACCACCTGCCCATCGTCCATGTTGTTGGAGCTGGTTTGTGCCTCTGGCCCACTGTATACTCTCAGAGCAGAGGTTATTTCATTGAACACTCTGAGCAACCTGGAAAGGGTCTGAGGGATCACAGGACTCCTTGGAGATATGCAAAGATTGCTTTACAAAGGACAACTGAGGACAAGGTGGCACAGAGTCAGATGGCATCGAGCAGCTGGCCCAAAGGTCCCAGCTGGCTTTTGGATGGCCAGGCTTACTCTCTGTCCTCCATACTTCCGCCCCTCAGGCACAGACCTCCCCACAGGCCTGTAGACCATGCTCTGACAGCCATCCTGGGCTCTGGCCTCAGGGTCCAGTGATGGACGCTGTGAGGGCAGCATGGCTGTTGGATACTTACTTTGACTGTCCTCGGGTCCCAAGCCTTCTGGTGGTTAGCTGAGGAAACTGCTGCCTTATGATCTGTAAGGGCGACACAAGAGCAGATTACCCATCAGGGTATAGGACTGACAGGGAAGCAAGCGGGTGCTGGTGCAATGACTGGCTAGGAGTCTTTGAGAACACTCTGGAGCAGACTCCTGGTGCTGGGCTGGGGGAGGGGCAAGTGGCTAGCACACTGACAGTTGTGGGGCTCAGACCCTGAGGAGCTCACTGGAGATCTCGCTGGGCTTTCTTTATCCCCTCTTAGTCACAGCACAGGAAAGCCCAGGATGCTTTAAAATATATTATTTCCCCTTGAGACTGCCATCATACTTGCAGCCAAACTCACCTTCGGCCCTGTAACTAGTCCTTGTGTACCACACCGCTTTGGTCCCTATGAGCTGGCCTCTTTCCATCTCACATCCCCCTACGAGAATGCAAGTTCACCCACATTTCACAGGCTTGCTTCCATCTCCATTTGGGGCTTCTGAGCAAGATGCCCCTGCTCAGAGGCCTTCTGAAACCAACTAGTGTCCAGTAGCAACAGTTGTCTCTCGCTGTCTCCAGGTTCTACTGTAAGGCTTCTATCTGAGAACAACCAGGGCACTTCCCCACTGAGTACTGACTGGGTCTCTTGCTACTTGGATGTAGAGTGTGCGAGAGCAAAGACCTTGCTTGCTCAGGGCTGGGACTTGGGAAAGCTTGGTCTTGCTGTGGACTGAAAAGATAAGGTTCTGGTCCCTGCCCAGAGGAGACTATTGTAACTACTGCGGCCTAGGACAATCATACTCCTGAAAGAAGTCGGGGGGGGGGGGATCTGCCTTCATTGGTGTTTACTGAGATGGTGTTTTTGGAGAGGTGACATAATGGAAAGTTTGTGTGGTGGCAGGGGAACTAGGGGACCTGGATTATATCTTGGCTGGGCCACTTGTGAGGTGGATGCATTTACATTTCACAGGGCACATCCCTATTTACAAAATGGGAATGAGGGGCTGGAGAGATGGCTCAACTGTTAAGAGTATGTGCTGCTCTTGCAGAAGGATCTGAGTTTGATTCCCACGTCTGGCAGTCCATAGCTCCAAGGGACCCAACGCCCCCTTCTGGTCTCTGCAAGCACCTGCACTCATGTGCACATACCCACCCACAGATGCCCATGCATACTCATCCTTAAAAATAAAAAACTTTAAAATAGAAATGATAAGAACCTCTACCTTAAAGAATCTTTGTGAAATTTGTGTGTGTGTGTCTGTCTGTCTGTCTGTCTGTCTGGGGGTGAAGGATGTGAATAGATGATGTAGAGCCCAGTGCTTAGTACATGCTCAATACATGAGTTTTAGACTCTCCTGATGGCTCTGGCTCATTTCATTCCTCAGAAGCTTTCAATTTTAGGCTTACTCAGAATCCTCCAGGTATACTTCCCTGCTGGCTAAGTGCTCAGCAGACATTCATGGTCAGGCTGCACAGTGTCCTGCCCAAAGAGATGCTATGCCTGTATCCCCACTGGCTGGGTGCAAGCCTCAGCTTTCTTTAGAGATAGGGTTCTTTTCATTACACTGGCAATGTTTTTCACCCACACTGGTGCTTTGACTAACTTAACTCATCTGTGCAATAAACAGGCACCAGGAGCCTGTTAGTTGTTTAAACTCAGCACACTCAATCTTTGTGTGCCTTGCTTTCCCTCTGTGATGTCTGAAGACTAGGGAGTCATGTAGTCTGTCCTTAATCAGAGGGACAGCTGATGGTGTCGCCAATTAAACTAGCGTCAGTTCAGCAGGATGGAAAAAAGTGAACAGATAGCGGGATACTGAGATCTTTGAGCGGGCAGTGTGAAGACTGTCCATTTTTGCACTTAGGGAGTTGAGTAACTTCAAGGTGGAGAATAGACAGGCAGCCTTGCCTCATCTCAGAGTGGAGGAGGAAAGAGCGCAAAGGATGCTCGGAGAATCTTCTGCAAAAATATCATAGGACCACTTTGGGAGAGAAATGAGACAAAAGGCTTACTTGGAAAAGTGCTTGCTATGTATATGAAGACCTGAGTAAAGTGCAGTATCAGAGCCTGTGTCAGCGACACGGCTCTTGAAACCCTGTTATGCAATCTGAGCCTATACTACAGTTTAATGGCTGTATCCCCTCACATTTGTGTCAGCCTGTGACCCAACCCCTCCAGAGGCTCATCACATGACCAGCTATAGAGCAAAGATATTAAGGATGGTTAAGTCCTGGATGGTAGAGATAAGCCAGGACTGCAGAGGAGTGACAAGAGAAACATAAATACGGAGTCAAGGCTTCATGCTGGTTGGAAGAGGATCATGATCTGGGTTCTGAGTTTCCTAACCACGCAAGTAGACAAGATAACAATAGTGATACAGGGGGTCTAGCCCCCTTTGGAAAAAGCAGGGCTACTCTTGTGTTTATCCCTGAGAAATTTCTTCTTCGTAAATGGGTACAGCAGCGAGCCCACTAATATTAGCAGATACTATGAAAATGGAAACATTTGATACCATCGAAAGCTGTAGTAAAAGGCCAGTAAGATGTGTCAGTGAGTGAATAAACAGCTTGCCATCAAGCCTGATGACCTCACTTCAATCCCCAGGGCCCACACTATAGAAAGTGCACTGTGGCGTGTATATGTGCACACATATTCGTGTGCATATATGCTAAACTAATGTAATAAACGGCTTAAGTCTGTGTAGTACAACTAGAATCCTCAGATTGCCAGGAATTCTATTAGGACAGCTGTTCCTCCAAAGAAGCTTCACAGTGTATGTCAGGAGCCACTAAACACTTTAGATTTTCTGATCTATTGATTCTAAGAAAATATCCTAAAATAAGAATGCAGAAGATGTGGGGCTTTTAGTAAGAGAAAAATTAGAAATACCACGAATGTCCCATGGCAGGGAACTGGCTAATACATGTTCTATACACATTCAATAGTACTCATGTAGCCATAAAGAATGGTCACAAAATCTCTTAATATGTCATGGCATCAAAACTCTGTGTGAGGAAATACCAGGTAGAATCACACGCATTAAACTCCGGCTATAATTTTTGCTTGTAAAGATACAAGCATGAGTGGAGCGTGTGGAGACCTAAACTGAGAATTCTCTAGGGTGGTTGTGTGGCGGATAGGACAAAAGCAGGGCTCTGGGATCCCTGCTGTCCTAAACTGTTTACACAAAGAAAGAAAAGACGTTTCTTATTAGTAGTAGTCCTAGTTGATAAAAATGTTGAGGATAATCTCACAAGATTCATCAAAGAGAGACCAGGATGTTAGAGTGTGGCTTCACTTTCAAACCATTTTCTGTTCCCAGTAAATCATCTCTGATAATAAAAGGAATCGGTACAGGTTTGTTTGGTTGCTAAGCCGTTGACTTAGGAGACTGGCTGGGTTCTGAAGGCCCCAGCTCTGTTTATGCTAATGGTATCCCAAACGACATCCACAGAACAAACAGGCAAACCCTTGGCTGGAGAGACAGGGTTGCAGGCTCATCTACTGACAAGCCACTGGGGCATAGTGACAGACTTCCCAGAATCATTTGTTCTACCGCCATGAGTCAACATGAGCTACCATCCAAGGCCTTGTCATTCTTTGTCTGGTCATGACACGGGCCTGGGAACTCACTGACCAGTTTGACCTATGGTTCCCTCCATTGCTCATGGTTTCTCTTGCTTACTTGGAATAACTTGTCTATCAGGATGGTGCCTTTACCATCTTTATGCCTAGCGATTATTTTTCTAAGAAAGTAGGCAGTCTTTCCTGTCACCACCATCCCCCTGCCCCCACCCCCACCAGTGATTCTGCCACCTGTGCTTCTCCCCTGGGAGCCAGCTGCTTCTTTATGTCCCTTTCATCTCTGCTCTAGCCATGTCATCTCCCAACAGGATGTCCTGCCTCCCACCCAGCCTCCTCAGGAGGAGCCACCTAAAAGACACATGTCATCATTCCGTGGTTTTGTTGGAAATGCTAGGTTCCTTTCTTCCCCCTCTGGAAAAGAATTCCCACTTCTGGTCCACTACCCAGCGTCTCTCAGATGTTCCCCAAACTACAAGTTCATGCTGCTCCTGTCACCATGATGCTTTCTTGGCTTAGACTGTCAAGCTCATGACCATGATGTCACCAATCCCCAGGGGGCTCCCCCGTCTTTCTCTGAGTCCCTGTCACTTTCCTTATGAACTGGATATAATTGTTTGAACCTGAAATATCCACCACAGCTTCATATTTTAAATGCTTGGTCGCCAGCTTGTGGTACAATTTTAAAGGCTCTAGAAGCTTTAGTAGGCAGGGCGTATCTGGGATAAGTAGGCCGTTAGGTGCAGCCTTTGAAGGTTATGCTCCCTGGACTCAGCCTATCTCGGTCTATGTCCTAGTCTGCGTAGTGAGAACAGTTGCCAGTCCAAGCTCACCTTTGTGCCCTGTGGGGCTGAGAAGCTATCTGACTGTGGGAGCCAGCCTGGAGCAAAAAGGAGGTCAAGGCATGTCCTAACCCCAAAAAGACTGAAAAGATCATCCTGAGACTGCAGAAGAAGGGCTCTCCCTCCCTGCCCTGGATCTGCACATCCTGGCATCAGGTTAGAGGTTAAACTTCCTCTCTCTTTATAAGGTGTTGAACAAGCACCTGGAATTCCTCCTCATGCAAATGAGGAATTCCCAGTACCTGAGCCCCAACCAATGATGATATTCACCCCAAAAGCTTCTACCCACTCCCTCAAGGATTAAACAAAGCCTTTGTTAACCCCCCACCCCCACCCCGATTAAATGAGCTGCTAAATGAAGCCCACCTCTCAAGAAGTCTGTTTCTCTTTGTGCACACTTGTTCCATGAGGTCTCCTTTACCCCCCCTCCGCCTCCGCCCCATACCCCTCCCCTCCTCCCACCCGGCCATTCCTACTTCACCTTCCCTCTCTCGCCTCCGCCTCCTCCGTTCTGATCATGCCAGTAAGGGAGGGGGAGTAGACACGCCTGCTGCCATGCCTTCTCCCTGGGATGGGCCGAAACTTCACTAAAACCATGAGCTAATACTTTCTCCCTCTGTGTCCATTCCTTCCAACCCTTCCCATGCCCCTCCTCCAAGCCTCAGACTGATCGTCTCTTTTTCTTTATCATTACATACATAGAGACAGACAGACAGACAGACAGACAGAGGTATAAACATATGCACAAATATATAAATTTAACCTGCAGAATCCATTTTTGGTTTTGTTTCTGTATGTATGTGGTTTGAGGGCTGACCACTTAGTACTGAACAAGCGGTCAGGGAGCTCGTGCCTGGGAAAGGCTAACTTTCCCTAACTTGGAAGTCATGAGTGTCTGGAGCCCTTGTAGGCCTGGGACCCCATGAGATTCTCCTCCTTCTGAGTGACGGTCTCACAGCAGACTTCCTGCTATCCTGGCTTTTCCAATCTTTCCACCCCACACATTTTGCCTTATAGTTACCTCTCTCATTTCTGTGGTCAAAATTCATGACAAGAAACATTGTAATCAGGCAGGGTTTATTTGGTTTATAGGTTGAGATCATACTGTACATCATGACGAGAAAGGTATGGTGGAAGCAGGAAGCAGCTAGTCCACGGCACTGATGGTCAGGAAGAGAGTGAACAGGAAATGGAGTCGGGCAATAAAATCTCAAGAAGTTCCACTAGTTCCACTTCCTTAGTGACCCACCTCCTCCAGTGAGGCTCCGTCTCCCAGAGGTTCCACGGCTTCCCCAATCAGAACTAACACTGAGGAAGGCTATGGTAAGGTACATTTCACAACAACATCTTCCATCTGTTAAGTTGTTGCAGTCAGAGTGAAAGAGTAGCCAATCATTTTCTCAGGATGTGTAGGCTGCCTGACCTGCTCCCTATAGAACGGAATGGTATGTTGCGACTACACAACAGGGCTTGGTGTCAGGCCCACTCCATCTTGGATCAGGTACCTTGATAGTCACGTTGCATACACCATCTCTGCTAACCAGCAGGAAACCAGCACTGGGCTCCACTGTTGTTCCCCCTGTACAGATGGACAAACTGAAACTCAAGGAGCTGAGCCACCCTCAGCAAACCACCAGCTCCCAAGATGCAGGCCTGGAACATTCACACTCTGGACTCAACTCTCCACATCGTCACTCCTTCTCCTTAGTGGAACTATCCTCAGGCCCCTGGCCTTCCTTTAATGTGAACTTTTGCCTTTCTGTTGCCTCCTCTTCTCCCCACATACATTGTATTTGAGGAGTGAATAATTTCTTGTTCCCATCAACTTTTCAATAAGGATTTCTCCTCTGCTCACCTCACTTTGATGCTCTTGGCGAAGTTCTTGTCCTCTGCTGGGGACAAAATCTGTATTTCCCTGCCCTAAGAGGTCACAGAAAGTGAGAAAGAGCCAAGGGAATGGTGATGCCAGTGGATGGTCCAATAATTCAGAATCTATCCACATCCAAAAAGATGTACATCTGATGAGTAAATATTTCTGCTTAATAAAAATACAGGCGTCATTAACACAATTAACAGAAGCCATTCTGGTGGAGATGTAGTTTTTAGTGGTGGAGCATTTGCCTCACATTTACACAGCCCTGGGTTCAATCCACATGTACACACATGCATGCACACGCACACACACACATACATATACACACACATATACACCATATATACCTATACGTATAAACACATGAATGCACATACATATGTATGCACACATGTACACACATAAAACACATGAATGCACACACACATTCACACACACACATATATATACATACACACTTAAACACATGAATGCACACACATGCACACACACATATACACATATACACACATAAACACATGAATGCACATATATGTGCACATACATATATACACACATACACACTTAAAAACATGAATGCACACACACATACACACACATACAAAAACACACATATATGCATGCACATAAATACATGAATGCACACACACATACATGCACACACACATACATACACACTCATACCACATAAATACACACTTACACATACACATATTTACATACTCACACCACACACACATATACAATTACACATAACACATAAATACACACATACATAGAGTCATTCTGTTTGGATACTTGAAGTTCCCAGATGTGTTTGCAGAAGGAACAAGCCGGATCCTTGCCTGTCCTGGGGACCCTCTGACACCCTCCAGGACTGCCTGCCTTAGCAGAAGCTCTTTCTGCTAATTCAAGCTGAATTTCTCTAAATTTTCTCATGTGAATGCCATTTCTGTCTACTCTAGATTGCTCAAAGTGTCATTCCTTGAAGGCCTCTCAGGGTGCTCCCTCTCTACCTCAGCCTGTGGCCTCCTCTACCCTACACTGCTGTGCCCTTGCTCCTCAATGCACACACTGCTCCTCCGAGTTCTTCTCAGTTCCCTGATGGCGGCAGAGTCTTCCCCGCCAAGCCCCGAGTGATCTGTCTCCTGTAGTTATGGTAACACTCCACCTTCCCTCAGTTTCAAATACATCCTGATTCTACCCACATCTGCCCATCTCTAGGGCCATATCCTCTCATTGCCCTGCTTCCAGCCACGCTTCCCTGTGACCACTTTCTCATGGTGCCCCTGGACAAAGCCCAGCCCTCCCACGCTCCCCCCATGGTCCCCTCCTTCACTCCAACTCACCTCTCCTGACCCTGTGCTCTGGCCATCTGGAACTGATTCCAGGTTTCACAGAGTCACTACCCTCTCCCTTGCTCTGGATTGTTCCATAGCTGTTCTCATGGTCTGGCACCTTCCTTCATGCCCTTGATCTGACTGATATTCATGAACCCTTCAAGTCTCACTTTAACCTTATTTCCTCTCAGAAATCCTCCCTGAGCCACTTGAATGGCAAACACAATTGTGTGATTGCTTTTAAACTGACCAAGGAAAACATATGCATATATGGCACCCAATATGGTTGTCATGGTTTGAATAAGAGTGACCCACATAGGCTCACGTATTTGAAAGCTTACTCATCAGGAAGTGCTATTTGAAAGGATTAGAAGGATGAGGAGGCGTGGTCTTGTTGGAGAAAGTGTATCATTGGGGGTGGGCTTTGAGATTTCTAAAGCTAAGACAGGACCCAGTCTCTCTCCTCCTCTCTCTCCTCCCCCACTTCTCTTCCTGTGGAGCAGGATGGAGCTCTCAACTACTTCTCCAGCTTCTGCCTGCCATGCCTACCACCATGTTCCCAACCGTGATGATAATGGGCTAACCCCTGAAACTGTAAGCAAACCCCCAATTAAATGCTTTCTTTTATAAAAATTGCTTTGGTCATGGTGTCTCTTCACAGAAATAGAACACTGACTAAGATAATGGGGCTCTGAAATATGTATGTATCATGAAACAGGCAGAGTAGGCAAGTCAGGATAAAAATCACCACACACACTTGTGCATCGAGGACATCTACAATATACTCTCATGGTAATTTTCAGGAACGTAATGCATCATTTCCCTTTGTCTCCATGATGTATAAAACTCCACCTTGAATGTACTCTGTCTGGGCAAGACTTCACATCTGTTGACTAGTGTCTTTCCCAAATCCTGACCTCGTTTATTCAGTGCTGGGAACAAACCCAGGGGCTCACACACTCTAGGCAAGCATTCAGTTTTTGAGCCTCATCGCCAGCATTCCATAGGATCTGTGTAAACAAATGGCCAACTCAGCTTTATCAATGCCTACCTTAGGCCCCTAAGACTCTATGGGAACAGAATCTCTAGCCTCGGGTCCTTTGACTCCTCCTCGTGGTCAGCAGTGCATGGCCTCAATAACCATAGTTATTGGATAATGGAACATGGCTTAGACTGTCTCAAAGGCTTTCACTGAGTGTGTGCTACAACCTGGACATCGGGTAAAGCCCTGAGGATAATTATGCTGGGTAAAATAGAAACAGCGTCGGTTCTGAAACGAACATCTCAACGTGAAAGAGAGATGACCCACACTGTCTTAAACCACAGACTTGCCACATTAGAGGTCAAAGTGCAGGGAGAGGGAAATGTGGAGGTGGGACTCTCTTTTGTATACCATTTGAGGACCGTGACAATACAGATCTGAGTGGTGACGGTGGGGGCGGGGAGGGGGAGTGAAGGACCTAGGGTTCCAAAGGCCCTGCTCAAGGAGATTGGCAGGCCGCAGTGGGTGGGGGTGTGTGGATGAAGCAGGGGAGGAAGAGACACAGGAGACACCATAGGAGGCTGTAGGCCCACGTAAACTCTCTGCCTTCATCGGGGACGTGGGAAAAGCTTCGAGGACCAGAAGGGAAGGGGTGGGATCAGCTCCCACTGAAAGTCATGTGGCTGTTGAGTAGAGGGCTGGCTGCAGGGGGCTCGGGCAGCAGCAGGGACACCAGTCAGCAGGCTGCTGCAGCCAGTCAGGCCATGATGTGGATTTGAAAACGGGAGGAATAAATGGATGACTCTCCTTTCATTCGCCATTAAAGACATTCCTAGCGTGTCAAGAAAGGGGAGTGGAGAGATCTTTGTGCACAATGGTGTTTATGCTTGTGTTTGGTGTGTTATA
>NW_021604716.1:1314499-1321176 GCF_004785775.1 Grammomys surdaster | reverse complement strand
GTGTGTGTGTGTCTGTGTGTAGTGTGTGTGTAGCGTGTGTGTGTGTGTGTAGCGTGTGTGTGTGTCTGCATACGAATGTGAATGAATATGGAGATAAAAGGAGAACCGCTAGTGTCCTGCTCTCTCCCACTCTGCCTTGTTACCATGAGGAAGGGTCTCTATCTAAATCTAGAGCTAGGCTGGTGACCTTCGACCCATCCACCTGACCCTGCCTCTCCCTCATCCCCTGCGCTGCGGTTATAAACCTGTGTACAGCCATGACATGTATTTTAGACGAGGGCTGGGGATTTGAACTCACACCCTTGTGTTCACACAGTGAGTGCCTTTACCACCGAGCCTTTCCCCAGTCCCTCAAGGTGCTATAGATACTGTCCTGGAAGTGTAGCACCACACCTTTTTAGAATGCGCTAAAGTGAAGGGCTGGAAAAAGGCTTTTGCTACATCTGCTACAGGAGCATCACCTGTAAACGGATGCTGTTTGTCCCCAGAGGAGCTTAGCTGAGGCTAAGGCAGAGAGTGGGGACTGGGGCCACAGTGGGTGCCTGGACTTTGGACTTCTCAGACTTCCTTAGCCAGAAGCAAGGGTGCAGGACAAGGGGAAGCTCAGAGAGGCAACCTTCCACCTTCCGGGCTGGAGGGCAGGGCAGGAGCCCCACTCCACATCCCCCTAGGGCCTCTTCCTCTAGCACTGTCCCTTGCTGACCAACTCAGCCCTCAAAGTTTCTGTCCTTTCCTGGGTTTTCAGAGGATCCTCATTCAGTCCAGTGGTCGCTTTCCCAAGCAATATGTCTCTGTGATGAGACTGTTTCTGAAAATTCTTTTACTTAAAAATATTTAGTAGCTCAATATTCACCTCCTCAAGTTCCAACGAACACAACAACAACAACAACAACAACAATGAAAGGCTTTCTCAGGAAGTAAGTTTGTTCAGAGTCGGGCGTGGGGGATGGGAGAAGGCGGGTCTAATGCATCACATCTTGCCCCCTTCCCCCTGCTGAGTCCAAGACTTTCCCCGCTTTAAGCAAAGCAAGGCTGTTGCAGATGGTACCTCCTCCCCGCCGCCACAACAAAATCCTATGGGAAGGAGGCTTGGCTGTTTTCTTTTTCTTTTCTTTTCTCTCTCTCTCTCTTTCTTTAAGTGTTTCTTATGGGCTGGAAATTACAAATGAGTCTCCTCTCCTTTCACCAAATAATCAGCTGGTCCCTGAATCTGAAAGCCCAGCACAATTCCGTTGGGAGTATCCAACAACGGCAGGGTCGGTTCAGCCCCGCGAGGGCTGTTCAGCTTTTAATTTCTGGAGCAAGACTCAGCAAACAGTAAAACACTTTTGTGAGGCTGTGAAGGTTGAGCTTCGCTGTTTGATAAATGAGCAGACGGGCAGGCAGCCCCTCTTTCTTTATTTGTATGGATTCAATGAAGCCTGCCTAAAGAACACCACATGCTGCTCTAGCTACTGATCTAACATTCCGCAACATCCCAGCCTTCCAAATTCCATTTAATTACTCGTGAATCCCACCCTTCTCTCTTTCAGCTAGGCCAGACAGAGCTGGGGGCTGGGGGGACGGGGATGGGGGTGGGAAGCGGGGCCATCCAGGAGAACTGAGCTCTTTGAGCGGCTGGAAAGCTCTAGGTGGTAGTGAGTGGCTAATGTACGGGGTCCACCATGCAGAATATCCGTGCATATTTTTGCGTGTGAAATTTTTCAAAACATAAGTTGTAGGTATGTGTTTCTGAAATGACACAGCCACACAGTGGTCCTGTCACAGCAAAGATGGGGAAGGAGAAAATAGAGGGACACATGCACTCATCAGCATCACTAAGCACCATATACTCTCTGAGCCATGTTCCTCTTGGCATTGAAAGTTACCCTAAAACATCTCACAGCTGAGACCTGGGATCTAGCTAGTGATCCAGCAAGGTGTCCATCAACTGTGCCTCAGATACTTGGTACTGTGCAGGGCCTCAAGAGCCATGGTGACAGCATCTCAGACCATCTCTTCTATAGACAGGCTTCACTCTGGGCATTTAGCACCCTGGTCTCCAAACTTAGCCTCCCAGGCTTTTGATGGTTTCTACAGATTCAACCCATCCTCAGTTAGCCAAAATTTGCCACGAAAATAGGATCTAAAAGAAATTCCAAGGTGACAGCAAATACAAAGTCTCCCACACAGGAGAAAAGACAGGCTCCTGGGTCTGCGAAGAGTTGAGGATGCTGAAATATGTTCTGAAGGAAAATTGCAGATCCTGATTTCAGGGGTCACTTGGGTTGTGCAAAAAGAAAGGTTTGTCAAACAGAAATTGAAATTTAGTACCATGGCGCACTGTGTTTTATATGCAGTCACTATGGAAATTTTGTGGCTTCCTATTGAAAATATACTTCAGAAATTAGGGTTTTTTTTTAAACAAAAGAAACTGATGATTGAGGACAGGAGGTGGTCATGGGTCTGTGCCACTGCCACCAATTTGTATTTAGATGTACAGTGGGATAGTCACTCTGCTTTTTTCTTGACAATAAACCTAGACCCTTTTTAGAGTTGAAGTCTAGTGGTGGGCGGGAATAAAAGCTTTGAATTATTCAGCCTCTGTTTTTTCCTGAAGTACTAGGTAGACCAATTTTGCCATGGGACATAATGATCCAATCTACGTGCGCACACACACACACACGTGTACACACACCACATACACACACACAAACATGCACATATTAAGTGTCATATACACATATTTCCTGACTGTCATCCATTCACACATGAGCTTTGAAGGTCTACTTCTATAGAAAATTCTCCAAGAGAAGTCATATGGACTGCAGTGGCTCAGAAGTAGAATTTCAAATCACGTGTGTGACCGGCTGAAGGATGGTTTCTGTGAGGAACCCCAATCGTGGGAAGCTAACAGTGAACTGTGAGGCAGATGACGTGGGTGAGAATGGCAAGAAGTCCAAGCATCTGTACGTGAACCCCGGATTGTCCCCGAGTTGATCGGATGACGGGTCACGTGTGTGTGAGACTGTGACAGTTCTGGCAGGCTGATTTAGTTGAAGTGGGGTGGGTTACATAAGACGAAGGTTAAGTCAAAATACGGAATAAGTGCGCAGACAGTAATGAGGAACGTGAGGGTGGTAACGGCTGACTGTGATGTGGGACATTTTTAGAACAATAGTTTTCAAAATTGCTCAGCAGGAAGAGCATCTAGAAGGGCTGGAACATTCATTTCTTAGGGATGATACATTAAAAAACATGACACACATGAGTGTCGCTATAATAAAATGAAATCACAACTGTAACTACCAAGCATTGAGCATCTATTTGCTGGCTTCTGGGCTAAGTGATACTTACACAGGTGTCCCACCACAGTCCCTCCATAGGTGCTTTTGTGGTTCTATTTTACAGACAAGGAAAGTGGGCCCAGAGCTGTTAAACTGCCTGCGCTCTTGCAGCTGGTTAATGCCAGGCTTGAGATTCAGACCATCTGACCTGGGAGTTTTTGCATGGTGCTATGCTAAGAAAACCGAATTAACAAAATAAATATGTTGATATGCAATCAAGCAAACACTTGATACTATATTCAAAAAGCTAAGGAAAACCTATGCTAGCACTTAAATTAGAAAGACATACTAACAGTATAATTAATTTTTAATAATTTAAAATATTTTAATAATATGCAATGTTTTAACAAATAACTAATTAATGGAAAGGTATCATTGTAGAAGACCCCTTGGTATTCCTTTAGAACACTCTTATTTCTTGTACTTTCCTAGACATGTGGGTAACCCCTCCTGCCAGGTCAACACAGGAAGGAGGTGAACAGAACGGAGGGATCCTCAGGTAAGAGGTTCTCTTTGTGTTCCAGTTATACATAGCTGCTAACCACAGATACTCAAGCACATCTGGCTGTCCCCACTACTGAGCGCAGCCAGCAAGAAGGCAGGAGCCAGAAATCCATGGAGGAGCCAACCTCCTAGGACTAGACTAGTGACCTCTAGTCCTCACTGAAGGGTGAGGTATAGATAAAGTCATTCTGATAGAGCACTTTGCAGCCTGACTTCCTGTTTCCTGGTTTCTATACATCTTACTGTGTCTCTGTACCATCCATCTCAGCCGGCTTGGACCTGCCACCCTGTCAACTTGAGAAAATCCCTCCCTCTCTCTGAGTTTCCCCATCTGGAAAGTGATGGACACATACCAACAGAGTCCTAATGTCACTCAGAAAAATTTTTAGGAGTACTGGATCCTGTCCTCTTCTAGGTTCGTGTTTACAGGAAGTGCAGCTGAGGAAGTGGAGCCCTAGCAAGCCTTCCTGGAAGTGGAGTTTGTGATGCTAAGCGACCTCTTCACACACTCAAATAGCACTGTCAAAACTCTGTAATGCTTTTCCATGTTTCTACCTTTCCTGAGAATCCCACAATTTGTGGACTGTAAATTGTGTCAGCCTTATAGTCTGGAGTGGTCCTATGAATCACCTGTGCTTATTTTAACTGCGAGTCAACAGATGGCCCCAGCCATGATGACTCGACTTCCTGTGTTTTGGCTTTGAGGTGCTGCAAAAGGGACGCACACTCGGGAGAAGCCAGGATGACGACGCTCTTCCAGGTCAGAGACGACGTGGGGTGATGCTGAACAGCGAGTAGGGAGCAGTCAGCCAGTGATCGCGGAGGCTAGAACTTGATGGTGTGCGATGCTGCCAGCAATGGCGGTGGGAGCAGTCAGCCAGTGATCGCGGAGGCTAGAACTTGATGGTGTGCGATGCTGCCAGCAATGGCGGTGGGAGCAGTCAGCCAGTGATCGCGAAGGCTAGAACTTGATGGTGTGCGATGCTGCCAGCAATTGCGGTTGAGGTCTTTGGTAGATCACATGAGGTATTAGACAACGTCTTACAGAGGAGACTTTGTTGGGTATTTTGCTCAACTATAGGCTAAGTAAGTGTCCTGGACCTGTTTAAGGTAGATGAGGCTAAGCTGTGCTGGATGTCCAGTATCCTGAAGACATCTCTAACTGATGTTTCTCCATGCCCCACTGTAAGCCAAAGAGCACTGTCACATCCTACCACGCTGTAAGGTCCTGGTTCTGTGCCTGAGCATCTGAGATAGCCTTACACAGATAAAAATGGCTAGTTCCTGCTCTCCTTTCTAATCAATAACTTCAGGTAAAAGTGAAAACTTGTTTTTAATTCACCTACTGGTTAGCACTTTGTTCAAGATATACTAAATTATATATCTGCCTATGTAGGCAGGGAAATTAATGATGGCAAAGCAATGATACAAGACCAGGCAGGGGAGGAAAGAGGACCGTTACAAGGCACTCACTGGTGAGGCCATGATAATGTTTGAAGGTGTCTTGATTAGTTGTAAATGTACACTGTAAATTGCCAGGAAGCATGAAAATCCGCTTTTCAAAAAGAATAACCCATATGCCAAATAAGGAGGTAAAGTACAAGATGTCCATATAAGATGTCCAATTAAAATTAAAATTAAAAGGGGGCTGGGAGACTGCCCCCCCCTTAAACTGTCCACTACACAAGCATGAGGAACTGAGTTCAAATCCCCAGTACCCATGTCAAAACCCAATATGGCCAAGAACAACTGCAGCCCAGTGCTAGGGAAGAGACAGGTAGATCCCAGGGGCTGGACTAGCTGCGCACACACTTATAATGCAAGCTCTCGGGAAGCTCAGACAGGCAGAAGAAGAGATGTCAGAAGAAATAATTGAAGTAAATAAAGGGACAAGATCCAGATATATGTTGACTACACACACACACACACACACACACAGAGAGAGAGAGAGAGAGAGAGAGAGAGAGAGAGAGAGTTTTTAACATAAAGATGCTTAAAGAGAAAACTAAAATGGATAGAGAAGCAAGGTAACACTAAGTAAGAGAAGTCTGAGCAGTTGTGTTGGCTTCAGACAACACGGACTGCAGCCAAGGAAAGCTGTCAAGGATAAAAGAGCAGGTGACACACTGACTGAGGGCTCAACTCCCCAAGAGGATAGTTGTGTTCGTTCCTAACAGCAGAATATCACACTTCTTTTCAATGCTGTAACCGAAGGCTTAACTAATGTAATAGGGCAAGAAAGGGAAATGAAAACTGGATTGAGAAGAATCCACAGAATAGTCTTTGTTCACAGATAACATGATTGTCTACTAAAAAATAAAAAAGTATTTGAGAAACAAAAACATCCACCAACAGTTGAAATTAAAAAGAAATCATAGCAGTGTTGCAGGATACAAGGTTAATATAGCAACGTCATGGCTTTTCTACACACCAGTAACAAGCACACTTCTGTGTTATCACTCTTAAAAATGAGATATGTATACTAAAGCCAGTTAAATATGTATAAGATCTATAGGGAGAAAACTCAGTTGAAAGAGAGAGATGAAAAGCTAAGTGCATGGAGCGGTATCCTATGTTCAGGGATAGGAAGATGGGACCTGGTTACCATATCACTTCTTCCCAACTTGATGTATAAGCTAATTACAAATTGAAATCACAATCCCAGCAGTTGTTTTGTAGTTATTAACAAACTAATTCTAAAGTTCACACACACTGAGGTAAGGGTCCCACAATAACCAGTGCATTATTAAAGCAGAGAATGACAGATCCGGTACTACCTGACCTCAAGGCTTACTGTAAAGGTACAGTAGCCGTGGATTCCTGGTGTCATCAAAAGGATAGATAGAT
>NW_021604716.1:1288805-1314399 GCF_004785775.1 Grammomys surdaster | reverse complement strand
AGATAGATAGATAGATAGAACGGTGAGCACAGACTTTGATCGCCATGGAGGTTCATCTCCGTTGTCGACCTGACTGAATTAGAATCACCTCGATGTGTCTATGAGGGCGTTTCCAGGAGGTTTAACTGAGGAGGAAAGACCTGCCCTGAATGTGGACAGCAGCATCCTATGGGCTGGGGTCCTGGACTGAATAAAAAGGACCAATCAAGTGGAGAACCCGAATCCATGTCTCTGTTTCCTGACCACAGACCAGCTGCCTCCCATTCCTGTCGCCATGACTTCCCTGCCCTGACAGGCTCTACCCTCAAGCCTTGAGCCAAAATAAAGTCACTTGTGCCAAGTATTTTGTTACATGCCCATGCACAAGGGTTTGTGCACACAGACACATGCACCCGAACACATACAAACATATATGTACATATGCACAAAAGAATAATAAAAGGTAAGGAAGTGAGAACCCAGAAAATGATTTAAACCACCAGCCAAAGAAGTCCCAAGACCAGTCCAGCTAAAGGCGCCCACATTCTCCCCACTTCCTGAGGGACTCCAGGACCCAAGGGCAATACAGCATTCCCAGTGCTTATGGAGTTTGGCCAATGCTATGGTGAGAAACTTCAGGTCTTACTTGTGGCAAAGAAACTGTGGCCTTCTCCTGCTAAAGTGGTTTCTAGCCAGGCTTCCCCAGGGACAGTTTCAGCGTGGACATCTGATACATCACTTGCCAGTGGGGGCAGGCCTACTACCAATATAGTTTCTTCCTTAAAAAATGAAGAAGACGTTCTGAAATGGATATTCTCCAAGTTAAAAGTTCACTGATGAATTATAAGTTTGGGCGGCTCTACTCAAGGGTCTGTGGTTGTATCCCAAACTTTGCAGAAAACCGGTTCCCTTTTCTTGAGTTGTCAGGAGTCTCAGATTGGGCAACTGTGTGTCTGAGATTTCAACGCCACGAACTCATCCTGGATCTTCAGTGGGCACCTTCTGTCCTCTGCAGCTAGGAAAGTCCCAACTCAAGTGCATTTGAAACTGATGGCAGGGCAGCTGCCCAAAGCTTGTGTATTTACGTTCTTAATAATAAAGATAATTCAGTCTGATGACTGAATGTGAATGTGTCTTAAGCAGTTGTTTGGAAGCAGCTGGCATGCATGTACTTCTCAGGCAGAAAAACTACCTGAAAAGCCATTTGGAGACATCCGTGTGGTGGTCAAAGGTATCAGCAGCAACCAAAGACCCAAGAAGAGAAGAAATTTAGCAAGAGGTATTTAAACAAGGAAATGGGAGAGAAAAATGGGCCTGGAAGGGCGGCAAAGAGAAGCTAAGAAAGGTAGGGCAGAGAGGTGCTGGGATAGGGATAAGCCGAGGACCAATAAACCTGGTGACAAAGGCTTGATCTCAGCCTTGTCAGGAAGTAAATCTTCCTACTAACTTCAGTCTACTGAGATCACAGAGGTTTTCTGAGGGATGTCATATGAAAAGCAAAAGGACACCATGTTTCATGCGTGGCCCCTTGGGGTATGTACCAAGGGCTGTCCCACAGAACTGTCTGTGATGATGAGACACCATCCAATACGGTGATCTCTAGCCACGTGCTGCCTTGGAATGTTCACAGTGCAGACAATGCGAGGCACCATCCAATATGGTGATCTCTAGCCATGTGCTGCCTTGGAATGTTTGCAGTGCAGACAACGCAACTGGTAGTGATCCGAGCTCTTGCTTTTGTGAGAGTTTCAGTGACGCAGACAGCTACATGTGGCTAAGGACACCAGGCTGCCCCTCACTGGGGAAGGAGAGATGGCACAGATCCTAGGAGGAGTCTCAAGTCAGGGTGACCACCAGACCACAAAGCTCTTGGGACTGGACCACATCTAAAAGGAAGCTCAAGGCTTAAAATAGGAATGGAACTGGGGTGCTGAGAGGAAAGAACAGACTTCAGCCAAAGCCCTCTGAAGTAAGAGTTCAAAGAAATGCCAGGATGACCACAATGCTGCAGGAGTTGCTGCTGCTGATAGGGTCTTTACACAGGCAAACCAACGGTGCTAGTTTTGCTAACTCTATAATTAAGCAACTGGATGGCTGTTCGCATCTGGACACAGAAATGTCAAAGATGAATTCACAACACCAACAGTTGTGATCACAAGAAGAGGTGGTTAATAAATACACGAATTTCTGGGTGACCAAGAAAACATGATTTTCCAACACCCACAGACACCTCAGCTGAACCTTGTTGCTTCCCATGAGGTGGCAGAGGCTCAGAGTGGCTTCAAGGTAAATTCTTCAAACTCACCTAAGCCTCACCTGCCTTTCCATTGTGGCCACTTCAAGGGTGTGTCAACACAAGTCTGGTGTCATGAGAGTCATGGAATGCTCTTCCTTCCTTCCCTGTTGGGTCTGAGCCCCTCAAAGAAGCGTGTTGGACCCCTTCTAGGTTCTGCTACCACTATCTAACACAGGACCTGTCGTACATTAGAATGTATGATGCCATGCATTGTTTTCAACTGAGGACCCCCAGATTGCCAATCTCACGATCCAGAACTGTTCCTCAGCCTCTCCAGTGCATCCAGGTTACCAAGCCTTTCCTGTCCCAGGTTGACTGTCAGACGCAGAACTTACTTATACATTCATATTTGCCTCTCACAGGAGACATATTAGTTTATGCAGGTGAATACAGAGATAAGTCAAGCAGGCTACCTTAACTTCTTACATTATAATGTCCCTCGATTGATTGAAATTTTACAGCCAAGTATTATCAAACACTCTGGATTTGCCTTGTTCTAGAGTTTGATTTGGTATTATTTTGTTATAACAGCATGGGGATTTTGGCAGCAAAATATTATGACAAAGTCACCAAGATATTTGTTTTAGTAATTTCATAAAACAAGAGAACTAAGATGCTTTAAAACTGTGTGTTATGGGCTGGAGAAATGACTCAACGGTGCCTGCCGCCAAGCCTTAAGGTCTGAGTTTGATTCCCAAGACTCACACAGTAGGAGACAACTTGACTTTGACAAGCTGACCTCTCTCTCTCTCCCTCTCTTTCTCCCCCCTCCCTCCCTCTCTTTCTCATACTCACAGATAAACACACACCCCATAAAATGTAGTTTACAAATATGTGAATTACGTAAAGTTGTGGGGGGGGCAGGGGCGGGGCCGGGACCATAGCGACCCTGGACTCACCTTCCCGAAGCTGGCAGCATTGACGGGCTGAGTGTCATTCTTCTCACAGAAATCCAGGTAGTGCATGTAGAGGGCGCTGCGAGGGATGCAGACGCCCTCTGCAATCTCATAGTTTTCCTCCAACCTAGGGAAAGAAACACCCGTTAGAAAAGTAACAACAGCAGACTGTGTGGCTCCCCGAGCTTCCAGGCTGCGAAGGTCTCAGAAATGGCTCTCTTCCTCTGGGACAGAGTCTGGAGCCCAGCGAGTTGAGGAAAGCTGACTCAGGTCGCCCCTGAGCCAGTAGGTCCCTTTGTGTTTACTCCTGAGAATCAGGTCCCTTCAGACCTTTAGGGCTATGCTAGAGCTTGCAGGTGCCCTGCTCCTTCTACCATGCATCCACTTGGCAGTCATTTCTAACAGGGAGATGCCCGTGTGTGTGTGTGTGTGTGTGTGTGTGTGTGCGCACCCTGGAGCTTCTTGACTTGACAAGAATGGTAGAGAGGAAATGTCTAACACATGCCAAACAGAGGAGGTGCAGCTGGAAAGTCACTGGTCACTGAAAAGGAGACTTCATGATCATACTGGAGAGATGACCTCTGATATTGCTAGGGTCCCCGACTCTCTGCGGTACTAAAGTTGATGGTTCTACATCCCATACCTTCCTGATTGCAGGACATGGATTCTGCAGAAGAGAATGTCCACTTTCTCTCTCTCTCCTCTCCCTCCCCCTCTCCCTCTCTCCCCCCTCTATCTTTCCCTCCCCCCCTCCTGGTATGGTAACTGTGAGCAAATTATCTAACCTTGAATCTCATTTTCCCTTCAGAAGTGATGACTGATGACCCTTTTAGGGTGGTTGTTGATATCTAAACTAGTAATGTGTAGCGAGATTTATAAGTACTGCTCTTTTAGAGGACCTAGGTTTAGTTCCCAGCACCCACATGGTGGCTCACAACTGTAACTTCCATTCTGGGGGACCCGACAACCTCACACAGACATGCATGCAGGTAAAAGACCGATGCACATAAAAATAATAAATAAATTATCAAAAAGAATTATAAGTTCTGGACCCTCATGTCTTGTAAGTGACATTAGATTTCCTCAGGTTTTTTTTTCCCATAAGACACTTTTGGGGACCTATGTGTCCCAATTCTGTGATAGGCATTGAAGACACAGAATAAATTTAAATAATTTTTGAAGTTTTTTTAAAAAAATAATCTAAACACCAGAATTTAGGCATATAAATGGAATTCTGCCTCCACTGACATTGACCTGCCGGAGGGTTAGACATCCCTGCCAACAATGCTGTGACACATGACAATGTGGAGCCTGGCATGCTTACAGCTCAATAAACTCACCAGCAGGAAACATTTCTCTTTTGATGACTGGATTTTAAGAAACAACTCAAAAAAAAAAAAACTGAAATCAAATTTAGGGGACAAAGTGATGAACACCATTTTACCTACCGCCATTTTTATTTGTTTTGTTTTGTTTGTTTTTTGTTTTTGTTGTTATTTTGGTTTCAGCTAAAATAAGGCATGATTCTTAAGCAATGGAATAAATGTCGTCAAGCAGCTTTAAACTCACTGGAGGTCACTTGTCAGAGAAGTGGTCCAGCACTGTCGTAACTCATGTAGAATGAGGACGAGGCCTCCCAAGGTGCCCACTTGGAGGGGCTGGCACTGGTTCAGCTCATCCCAACATGACATTGAAAGAAAATCAGCTCAGTCATTTCATACCCAAGCCTCATATATGAATACAACCCCAGGGACTCGGGCAAATGGCAAAGCCAAGTGCTAAGGGGTCCCAGCCATTCCGTCCGCTGCCCTCCGATGGGATTGAGCAGTTCCTGCTGATTTTCATGTTCCAGTAAATACCTTATGCAATCCTTTCTAGGTGGCCAAATACCCTGGGGCTGCGGGGAGCATTCAGTCACCTCAGAATCCCCAAAGTCCCACATATTCTTTGGCATATGATAGGAACCTGATATTTGATGGATGGGTCATTTCAACCATTTCCTCATCCAATAAATAAGTATTGATCTTATCACTTGCCACGCACTGGGGTCATGTCATTGTGAGTAAAACGGTCCTTGATGGATATAATAAACAGATTCATGGTAAGCAGAAGGATGAAGATGAGATCTTTAATTCAACACTCCGGGCTACGCAGTGTTCCGAACATAAGAAAACAGAGATTAGCATAGCCTCTGTATAAGAATGATATGCAAATTCATGCAATGTTCCACATTAAAAAATAATTAATGGAAAAGTTGTGACCAAAATGAAGCTCTTCCACATCAGTGTGTGTGTCCTTGGTGTCACCAACTGGAACCCTGTGTTTCACGCAGGGAAACTAGGTTCATGGACAGTATAGGTTTCTTGGGCCTGCCCTGCACTTTGGGTCTGGGATGAATGAAAATCAGTCTTCAAATTTAGCCAAGATCCCTAACTGCCACTCACAGCATTGTTCCTCTGTAGAAGTGACATCAGAGACCCAGCTGAGGCTCAGACTTTACAGGGACCATGTAAGTAAGGCAGCTGTCACCAACAGGGGTCTCACAGGCATGCTTTGTTTAGCCTGAGCAGCATTGGCTCGGCTTTGAAACCCCTGGACTTCACACAGAAGAATCTGGATTCCTGGCTTCTTATGAAAAAGCCAAGGTCTGGCAACCCTGGACCCATATTCCCTCATGACAACAATTGGCCAGAGTAAGCTGTGCCCTGAGGTTGGCCAGAGTTCTCCCCCCTCCTTTTTCTTACACTAAGTCTATTTTCTGTTCCTTTCCTGGCTCCTGTGGGCACTTGCGTTGGCATAAGACATGACCTATGTCCTAGTTCACTTTGGAGTCTATTTGGGGAGAGTGACACACAAGAAATAATCTTTAAATACTATCAACTCCTGACCATAGAGGCGACTGAAGCAGACTGGTGTGTAGACGGGAGAGGGTAGTTATGGTTTCACAGAGGACTTGGGATTGAAGTTTTGTAACAGTAAACAACAGCTCACATTCACGGGACTCGTCCTAAGTGCAGGCCCTGGGCAGCCTGGGTTTTATTACATTCTCATGATAGTCACGTAAAAGCCAGGCATGTCGACACATGCCTGTAATCCTAGCACTCAGAAGGATGAAGTGGAAGGATCTGGGTTTGAGGTGAGCTTAAGCTATGTAGTGTGTCCAGGGATAGCCTGAGCTACATAGTGAGCACCTATGTCAACTGCAACAAAATCCAAATGAAGCAAAGCAAGCAAAACAAACAAAAACAACACACAAGGCAGGTATTATATCCATCTTTCAGATTGAGAATCCAAGGCTCAAAAGGTAGAATTCATTTGCTAATGTGACCAGTAGTAAGAGAATTCTCCTCACTAGAAACCACTGTAGTTGGAGGAGGCTCTTGACAAGAGGAACAACAGAGAACAACAGGTATGTCACGTGCTTTGAATGATGGGGATGTCTGTCTGGGTGGGAAGAGGGGCTTGTGGGGGAGAAGGAAAGGAGAGAATGGTGATGGTTGAGGAGAATCTTTAGATATGCAGAGGAGTGACTTAACAGACCCTCAAGGAGGTGCTACCTTAAAGAGCCCTTTCCAGAAGATGGTGAATAGCAGTCAAATGACTGAGGGATAAAGGGACTGCTCGTCAGCTTAGAGCACATGCTGCTCTTCTTTCAGAAGAGCTAAGTAAGTTCAGTTCTCAGCAACCATGGCAGGAGGCTCACCACCTTCTGTAAGTCCAGCTCTAGGCATCTGACACCCTCTCCCTACCTCTGCCTTCATTTATATCCATACGCCGTACACTTGCACAGACACACTGGTACACAGAATGTAATTAAAAAGAAAGAAGACTAAAAACCCCAAAGGCTTGTGGACCAGCTCAGTCAGTGATGTGCTTGCTGTAAAGCACAGGGAACTTTATCTAGTATAAAGCATGAGTTCAGATCCCAGCGTCCATGTTTCAAAACTGAGCACAGTAGTGTGTGCATGTAACCCAGTGCTGGGGATGCAATGACAGGAGGGACTGTGGGGCCAGGCCACCAGCATACCAGATTGGTGAGTTCCAAGTTCAGTGAGAGACTATGCCTCAAAATAATAAGGTGCAGAGCAACTGAAGAAGGTGGGTCAGAATATTCCATGTTGACCTCTAGCCTTTGCACCTGAACACACACACACACACACACGACTCAGAGGCAAGAAGACCTGATTACTTCTAGAATGCTCTATAAGTCACAATAATAATGCTGATGACAAAGGTTACAGACAGCAATGTAAAGCTTAATATGTTCTATTAGCCAATAACAAAGTATGAAAGAACATACACATGCACACACACACACACACATGCACACACACACATACACACATACACACACACTTACACATACACACACGCACACATGCACACACACATATACACACACATATACACATACACACACACACATACACACACACGCACACACACACACATACACGTACATACATATACACACACTTATATACACACTCATACACACATACACACACTCATATATACACTCATACACACACATACACATACATACACACATACACAAACATATACACACATACACACACTCATACACACACATACACACATACACACACATATACATATACACACACACACACCACATACACACACCACACACACACATAAACACATACACACACCACATACACACACGGAAAAAAGTAAACCCCACAAGTTCCATCATTAGACTTGAATGTTCCACTAAACAATTTCTTTAAATTAAAGGAAAAAAAGAAAAAGATTTTGACTTCATTGTTTCTAATGCAGGAGTTGGGCAGCCGGGACTTGTTAGAGAGAGGAAAGTGTCCCTTTGTACTAGCTGTGCCAACAATTGTCCTAAGTTTATTTTGGATAAATAATCCATGTATGCAGTGGGGAAATGTACTTTTCAAGCCATTTGTAATCTGTATGTGGGGGACTTTTAAATGACTTTTAAAGGGCAGGAGTGGCACAGTTAAAGGTGATTCTACCTCTGTGGTAGATGACCAAGGCTAACTAACAAACTTGGGTTAGCAGTAACTGTTGGATAAGTCAATGAGACAAGTTTGGAATCACTATACTAGTTCAGGCAAGAAGTACAGGGGCTAAACTGAATCAAGGTAGCATACAGAGTCTAGGTCCCATTTTGTCCTATTTTGTCTCATTTTGCCTAGGGAAGTAGGCAGTAACTAAGATGGTCTCAGGGGGGCTCATCCTCTCATTATTAGAGATACCCCAAGATGGGTAAAGCTGGGGGAAGTAATGTTTTCAAATATGGTGTTTAAAGGCACTGATTCCCAAGCTGAGAAGAATCCCGGTGCCCAAAAGGCTGAGGCAAGAGGATCACCATGAACTTGAAACCAGTCTGGGCTGTAGAGGAAGTAAGACTCTGAGTGGCCCTAAAGTAACAAAACCACCAATCCCCAGGTATATTCCTGGTTTCTTTATTCATTACTGACTACTGAAACCACATTGCCTGCATTTCTATTTGCTTTCTGTGGTCTACTTGCTAGCTAAATCTGACCAAGAGACCAAAACTGAGATATGGCATCCGAGGTTACAACACAGCACGTGAGATGAGAACCCCCTAGCAACAACAAACTATTCGAGTCTGATGGACGAGAGTCATAGTTCATGCAGGCTGAGCTAATTAAGCAGGTTACCTGGGAAAGCCAGTGCCTCCTAAGCCACCGCGCTTCCGTCTTTTTCTTTTCCCCTCTGACTGGAGCGGCTGGGCCTCAAAGCATCCAGGTGGCTTATGACTATGAAGCATTTTAATAAGCTCTGTGAGTGATGGATGTAATTGGCATGGAAGGGCGCTTTTGATGCCCGATGGATTCTACAGGGATAGCATTGTGACACCATCCCCCAGACCGCCTCACAAAATCCAGGGTCTCCGCATGTGTACTGAAGTTACTAATTGGAACATCCGCTCCCCTGACAGAGGCGCGAAAGAGAGAAAGCAGTTAATTACTTCTCTTCATATCTGATGATGAAATTTTCCCTTTCCTCCTCCTTTAGAGGACATCATTAGCCTGTCATGGTAGGTGAACAATGTTCCATTATATCTGGATTCCTTTTAATGCACGCACACGCACGTGCATGTGCACACACACACTCTTCTGGACTAGTTCTATTTTTTCTTTTTATCTTCTATTTAACAACGTCATTGTGTTTGGATTGAACCTGTGCTATAATGGATAGATAATGAACTTGGTCACCAGCTACTGAGTCATTGTTTGAGACACACATTGTTAAAGGAGACCTCCTTGGAAGGTCCATGGCTTCCTGGGACTCCGGGGAGGAGCTTCTCAACAGCTTTCTACAAGGAAGAGGATCCATGTGACACCTGGAGCCTCGTGCCTTCTGAACCATGTTTTACCTATGGCTTTTTATGTATACACATGGCTGTCAATTCAAAGTGTCTACCTCTTCAGTTCTAGCAGACTTATCAAGAAATGTTAAAACAGATCTACTTCATCTGTAGCAGGGGTTCACTAAGTATGATAGCAGAGATGACCATAGAGATTGGAAACTGTATTGTTCTAGGGTTTGGGGTTTTTGGTTTTGAGACAGGATCTCACTATGTATCTCTGGCTGTCCTGGAACTCATTATGTAGACAAGGCTGTCCTGGAACTCACAGAGAAACACTTGCCTTTGCCTTCTGAGTGCTGGATTAAAGGTGTGTGCCACTAAGCCTGGCTTGTTTTATCTTGAGATCTGAGATCTGGCTTGTTTTGTCTTGAAGTAATCAGAGCTGCACAGTGCTGAATGCCTTCAAGGGCTCTACATTGCCTTGTCACAAAAAGCCACGTTCTTTCCCTGGGCCTTCAAGGCTTCCACCCTCTGACCCCGACTGATGTTCCAGCCTTCTTTTGCCCCACTCCCCACAGATGATGTCTTCCCAGTGCCTGAGCTATTCCCTGCACGTCAGATACATCTTGCCACAGTGCACACGCATGTGCCTAGTCGCAATGCACCACATACACAACAGTAATGCCTAAGATCAGAACAGGGCTGGAAGCCTCTGTCGTCTGTGCCATCACAGTCATCCAGAGAGCAGAGTGCAGACAGTCCTCTTGTGTGTGTGGTGATGCAGGGGGACAGGGGTACAGGGGTGATGGACCAGCTGTGCTGGTGTGTGTGTGTTTCAGGACTGCAGAGGTGCAGAGGTGCCAGGGTGCAGGCGTAACACACCAGCTGTGCTGTCATGTTTGTGTGTATGTGTGTGTGTGTGTGTGTGCATGATACATGCAGGGAGACAGGGGCACAAGTGTGACATGGCAGCTGTGCTGGTGTGTGTGTGTGTGTGTGTGTGTGTGTGTGTGTATAGTATGTGTATAATGTGTGTGGGTAGGTGTGAGATGCAGGAATACAGGAGTACAGGGGTGACATAGCAGCTGTGCTGGGGTGTGTGTGTGTGTGTGTTAGCATGCACATGACACAAGGCTGCAGAGGCACAGGGGTGATGGACCCATTATGCTGTCTGGTATCAAATCTGATTTCCATTGCTGTGACGAACACCATGAACAAATCAGAAAGGGTATGTCTGGCTTCCATGTTCCAACTACATAGGTCCATCAGTGAGGGACGTCAGGGCAGCAAGTCAAGCAGGACAGAGTCAGGAACCATGGGGGGAAGTTCTTTACTGCCTTCTTTCTGCAATTTGCTCAGCTCTCTTACATAGCCCAGGCCTACCTGCCCAGGAATGGCACTGCCCACTGTGGCCTGGGTCCTCCTGCATTAATTAGCAACTAAGAAAATGTCCCTCAGACACGCCCACAGGCCAACCCTCAGCTGAGGTTCTCTCTTCCTAAGTGACACTAGCTTATGTCAAGTTGACAAAAGCTAGCCAAGACAATCCATAACACATATGAGTCTTTTCTTCTTTCTTTTCTTGTGGGGGTTGAGGGTGGACAGAGTCTCATGTAGCTCAGGCTGGCTTCAAACTTTCTTTGTAGACCAGGATGGCCTTGAGCCTCCCATTCTTCTGCCTCTGCCTCTCAGTGTGCCACCACGCCCAGTTTGACTCACGACTTAATGCAGATAAGACAAACGCTCCATGAAAGGAACTCTCTCCACAGCCCAGGTTTTGAGTATCCACATCCGTTATTTATGATTTTACTTTAGACAAAAGCTGAATGTTGTCTAAAAGCATGGTGTAGCAAGCTATCAATGCTTCTGTCCAGAGGGAGGCTGGGGACTGGTGACCCCAAACCTGAGGGGATTCTGACACAGTTACCAGACATGAATGACCTCTTCCATCTTCTTCTCCACCTATCCCCATCTCTACCTCTCCTCGCCATACTGAGGCAAGAGGAGCACCAAAGAACATCTTTGTGGGTCCCCTTAGTCCCCAGGGGGAGGAGTTCTCTATATAAAGCAGAGTCAAAGTGAGCAGAACACCAGATCCTGGGCTCATTCCTTTAGTCAGGTCTAGGAACCATGACCCTGTCTAAGTCATTGCTACATTTAGTTTTAAAAGGTCACCTTGCTGCCGCCTAGAATCACCTCGGAGAAGAACTGGATGCGGATTGGCCTAGCTCACATTGGCCTGTGGACACATCTGTAGGCAGTTGTCTTTATTGTTAGTTGACTCATCCAATATGAATGGCCCAACTCTCCAGCCTGGGCCCTAAACTGTACCATTCGAAGAAGGAGGAGGAGGAAGAGGAGGAGGAAGAGGAGGAGGAGGAGGAGGAGGAGGAGGAGGAAGAGGAGGAGGAGGAGGAGGAAGCAGCCACTAGCTGAGCAAGTAGACTGCATGGTACATTCATTTATTTCTCCTCTTGACTATAGATGTGGTGTGACTAGCTGCTGGTGTGACTAGCTGCTGGTGTGACTAGCCCCTGGCATTCCTTGGCTTGACTTCTTCAAAATGATAGACTAGAATTTTAAGTAGAATAAACTCTCTCCTCCCCTATGTTGCTTTTGGTCAGGATGTTTCTTTAAATTTAAAAAGTGTGTGTGTGTGCGCGTGCGCATGCATGTGCGTGTATGTACACCAAAAGAGGACACTGGATCCTCTAGAGTGGAGTTACGGGCAGTTGTAAGCCACTCCAGGTGGGTGCTGGGATCTGAACTCAGGATCTCTGGCAAGAGCAGTAAACTCTCCTGACCACTGAACCATCTCTCCAGTGTTGTCAGGGAATTAATCACAGCAATGGAAACAAAACTAGGACAGATATCGGAGTCTATTTTTAGAACAATGCCACGTGTAGTTAGCTACTGGTGATTTATGAGACCGTCTTAAAGAGAAACACTACATTTATTTAATCTTACACTAATAGCAAGTATCAACTGCTCATCAAAAAGGGGGAGAGAATGTCCCCACTTCCAAACTACCCTTCCAAGAACCTGGTACCTCGATACTTTGTGTTCAATCTTCTAAGCATTGAGGGAAACCTCACTTTTCATGCTAGTTGCTGAGAGGGGAAATTGCCCCCACCCTGAAGATACTCGATGGGGCACACAGGATCTCAAGAAGGGCACAGTTGTGGGTATGGGGGGTGGCAGGCCACGGAGGAGCCATGCATTGGCAGCAGGTCAGCACCATGGCTCAACAGGCCGCTTTCCATTTCAAACTCCTCAGTGTGAATAGGGGCGATTGTGTGGCTGGGATCCCAGCGGTGCCCAGCATCCCCAGTGAGGTGGGATTTACTCACCCCCATGACCAAGGATGCTGGAAAGGGCTTGGCAGGAGCCCTTTGACAATATTTGCCTGTTTTCTGCTGGAAGCTGCCTCCAGATCATGTGGCCCCGATTCTTTTTGGCTGCTTTGCAGTTAGTTATTTGTTCTCGGAGGAGGCCTGGTGTCTCCAGAGTGGTGGGGAGGGGCTCTAGAAGGGAGGGGCCAGAGGAGAAGCAAATCATTCCTAACCCAGTTCTAGGAGCAGGCCAAGTTGTCCCGGGAGGGTGGGTGCTGTCAGCCTGGCCTAGCAGCTCTCCCTTCTGACACCCCTAGGGCTGCAACTGCCACAGGAGACGGAGGACAACCTGAAGGACATAAACGCCCCAGACAGAAGATTCTTATACAGGGAGTTTCCTAGGTTTGTGTACATAAGCCACAGGTAAAGCAGAAACTGTTTGATGGGTAAGTTTGCAACCCCATCACCATCCCTCATGTAGGTACCAGCTATTATTGTCCATGCGTGTGCAGAGGGAGCCCTCCTGGGGCTGCCAGAGGACCCACATGAAATCCTTCTTTGGGGTCCTGTCTATAAATCAGAGGTGAGATTGGGACAGATCTAAAATCCCCACCAAGGGGGAAACGGGCAGCTAAATTCTGCTGCTATTCTTCATGAAGCACCGAGTGTCACTTACAATAAAGAGACTCTCTTAATCTTTGAGTGTGTGTGTGTGTGAGAGAGAGAGAGACAGAGACAGAGAGGCAGAGACAGAGACAGAGAGAGGAGAGTGAGTAGGCATGCGTTTCCAATGGCAGGTGTATGGAGGTCATTTCTGTCCTTCTGTGTGGGTTCCATGGCTCAGAGTTGGGTTGCTAGGCTTGGTGGCAGGTGCTTTTATCCACTGAGCCAACTCTCTAACCTGAGGTTAATTCTTTATTAGCTAATCTGGTGTGGCATCACTAATCTGACATGACATCACTAATCTGGTGTGATGTCACTAATCCACTGTGACATCACTAATTTGGTATGGCATCACTAATCCACTATGGTCTCACCAATCTGATGTGATGTCACTAAATACATTGTGACATCACTACTCCACTGTGACATCACTGATCTGGTGTGACATCCGAATGCTCTTATAAGGAATAAAATAAGCTCAGAATCTATGAAGCCTGGCTGAGAAGCAATATTATAATACACTGTGTGCCTTTTATAGAGAGACTATAAGTAAAATAAAAAACAAATTAAAGACACACAGCACAAAACTCCCACAGGAATTCTCATGTGATACAAACATATTCACACATCTTACTGAAAACAGGTTTTTTTTAGGAAGAAGCAAACAAAACAAAACAAAAAACCAAAGTAAGAATGGGCTTTAGCCTAATCTTCAGTTTAATTTTTGAACAAGGAAATGTGTTACTTGCACCAACAACAGAAGACACAGGAGGTATTTATGACTATTACATCCCGGATTTTCTAAAATGCTAAAGGAATATAAGTGGTGAGTGTTACACAAAGGAGAGAGGAGTGTGCAAAAGCATGCAATCATCCCTGGATTTTCAGACAGATCACTAATAAATCAGCTCAGACTAATCTCTGAGCTCCCAGGCAGCCAGAGCAAAAAGGGAGACACGCTATAAATCAATTGTTGTTATCTGTAAAACAAGGGATGGGTCCAGTTTCCCCACCCTGTACTCCAGCTTCCACTCTCCCTCCACCTCCCTCTCCCTATGTCCCCTTTATGGGTTTTGTGCTTGTGTGTGCGTGTGCGTGTGTATGTGTCTGTGTGTGTGAGAGAGACAGGGTGTCACATAGCCCCTCAGACTTGATAAGGCAGAGGCTGGTCTTAAGCTCCTGATCCTCCTACTTCGGCCTCATACACTTGGGGCTAACCAGCATGAGCCCCTCGGTATCACAGCGCTCCTTACATAGGCTGTGCTGCTTATAGTACCTTGACCAAGCCCAGCCTGCTCCCCTCCCAGGATGTCTTTGTGTGTGACTAGACTGCGCTCACAATTAAGGTCACAACTGGCACAGGGAAATGGTTTCTGAGGCTGAGTGCCCAGAAGAGGAAGCTTCCTTGGCAGAATAAGAAGACTACTGCCTTTCCCAAAGCAATATATCCTCCCATTGGCTTAGGTGTGATGGTGGGTGGGGGTGGTGGTAATAGGGGTAACTAAAGGGTTAATTCCATGCTGGACTTGACAGAGGCTCATGTCTGAGAGGACATGGAGGTCTCAAAACTGCCCAAGGGGTCTCCTTAAGGCAGAGTCAGCATCTCCTCCCAGCCTGGCTCCTAAGGAGTCTGCTTCAAAGATGCACCATGTGGATCCCAGGCGCAGGCTAAACGTACTGTGCACTCACCCTGTAGAGTGGAGGGCCCAGCTACTGCCTTGGCACCATAGTGGCCCTGTCTGGATGTTCCTTCGACCCTAGCTTCCACAGGCGAGGTGTCAGAGAGGGTTTGCTGTTGTTACGCATCTCTCCACTGAAGTGTCACCTTGAAGATGACACTTTACTGCTCACTAGAATAGAGCCGACACCCTACCCTCTAAGTCTCTCATACCTCTCGTCACAGGCTAATTCGAGCGAGGTCACTTAAAACAATACCACTGTGGTTGTAGCTCAGTAGAGCACTTGCCAAGCTTGCCCAAAGCCTGGATAAACCAGGTATAGTAGCTAGTTTACACTGTAATCCCTAAACGCAGGAGGTCCAGGCCAGAGAGAGTTCAAGACTAGCCTGGGCTACAGACTCTGTCTCAAAACGAACAAAAAAATAAATAAATATTTAGATAGACAGAGAGACAGACAGATAAAAATTATATGGTTCTGTTTTATCCCATTAGGACTGGCAGTGACACATAGTAGGTATTCATTAAGCATTGTTTCGATTTAGTTAATGACTAAAGCTATGTTAATATCCAACAGAACGGAAATTGGTGTTGGATTTGATATTCCTAAACATACACACTTTCAAATCTGTTTTGCTCCATGCTTGCATGGGATGAAATTGGTTCTAGAATGTTCCACCTGACCTTGTATTCCAAAGAACAAATCTCTGATGCAGAACCAGGTGCTGCAGACACAGAATGTAGGAAGGAGGCCCATCCTGTTCTGGGTGGCCCTTTGGAGACTCATAAGGAAAGAGTGTTCTGAGGACACAACTGTCACCTCCGTTGCACTGGTGTGTAAACTGAGGCAGAGAGAGGCTGAGGACTGGCCTGAGGCAGACAAGTGGCAAAGCTGGGATCTGTCCCCAGTCTGATGTCAGAGTCAGATGACAATCTGACCGTTCCAGGCAGATGCTCAAGGATCACAGAAAAACAGGTACTACAAGAAATGAGTTCGCTGGGGGCGGGGGGGACAGTTTAGAATCTCTGTCCTCCATTTTTGGCAGAGGTAAGGGGAACAGGATCTCAAGTAGTCAGGCTGATCTCGAACTCACTGCATGCAAAGGAGAAGCTGAGTTTAACCCTCTCACCTCCACCTTCCATGTGCTGGGATAACAGGCATGAGTTACCACACGTGGTTTATCATGTGTTGGGCACTGAAGTCAGGCTTCCTGTACATAGGGCAAGCGCTCATCCAACTGAGCCAGGTGACAGGTTTCTGGCTAAAGCTTTCAGAGACAAGAGGAAGACAAAAGGACGTCACCTCCTGTAGTGAGAGTGTCAGCGGCAGCTAGCTCTGTCTCCAGATGACACAGGTGGCCTCTAAGACTCCTTTCTAGACCTTTCACTGTCCCCATTATGTGTCTTTCTTTATGTGTGTTTTGTCCTCATTGAAGTTCTGCTGGCAAGCTGGCCATGGAGACTCCTGGAGGGCAACCTGAGTTCTTTCCAGGTGCCTTCGCCTCTGCCGTGGTTCCCTCCTCTCTGAGTACATCAGCCCAGAGACTAAAACATGACACAGTCCTTACAGTCGCTGGCTTCCTGTCTCCATCCGATCCCTCCCCCTTTCTCTTCCCAAGAACCAGGTTGGCAGTTAGATTCCTGACTCCTCCCACTTAAAAAGCAGTGGCCCACGAATGATGTAACTCTCTTAGCATCCCTTCCTCCTCTAGAAAACAGACAGAAATAGGAAGGCCTTTGACCTCTAGATGACATAGAGCGGGTAAGGGAGCCCCACACAGGAGCTGGCACGGAATCGATGTGACACCTTCTCTTCTCCAAACCTGTCCCTCCCCATGACTCCTGGGTTCCTTTGGGTTCCCTGAGCCAGACTGCTAAGAGAAGAACAGCCTTCAACTGCCAAGATTCTCCAGGGCCTCACCTCAGAGACCTCCAGGGCTCAAAGCCACAGCACAATGTTCAAATAAAGCTTTGAGAAGAAAGCCCCTCTCTGTACATTTCACCAGGGCCAGGAGTTTCAAAGAGTAAATGGAAAGTCATTTAGAGGATTGCTTTTGTTATTGTTGTAGTGCTAAAATAATTATATTTCCATCAACTATTAATTTACTCAGGGCTCCTCGGTTAGAAATGAACAGACTTTTATTTCTACTATTTGCTAAAACCCCAATCCATTGTAACAACAGACCCCATTAAAACTCAGCTAACAACACTCACATAAAATCTAATTCTTACCAGTATTTTGCTAATGAGAATAAAATTTACTTCCAAAGAAAAGACTTGTGAAAACTCAAACCACCAGGCTCGATCTAAGGGGAGCTCTTTGCGTTTACCTGCAAACCAAATATTTTGCTCAAGGGTTACCAGATCAGCATCACATCGTCAAAGGAGCCACGTGACAGCCCGGCCCAGCTAGAGAGATCTGGGTGGCTCATACTTCCCGAAAGCAGACACTTACCATTGCAGGGTGGCAGGCGTGGAGTGAGGCTTGGACGCTCTGTTATTTTCTTTCTCCTCATCTGTTAAAGGAAAGAAAAAAGAAGCTGACTTCAGTTGGCAACAGGAAGAAAAAAATCAAAGGCTCCTCAGTAATTCCAAGTTTCAAAAAAACGAGGTCTCCCTCCGACGCTGACGCCTCCAAACAATGATGTCTTGGCAGTCCCAACACGCTGGCCTCGTCGCACACCAGTACAAAGAGCACAAGGAAAACATACTTTTCATTTTTTCAGACAGAATTGAACTGTGTATCCCTGGTTACATATGGAACTTGGAACTTACTGCGTAGACCAGGCTAGTCTCAAATTTAGAGTGTCCCACCTGCTTCCTGAGTCCTGAATTAAAGGCATGCACTACCACAGCTGACCTAGAAAACTGACTTTCTACAGGAGACCCTTAAGTCTGTTTTTCTTTATGTCACAACCACAGGTGAGTCTGACAAGCTGCCCTCCATCGCCACTCACTGCTAAGATGGCACCCCACCACTGGCTGCTTGACAGATGTTTTGACTCCATGGATTGAGGAGTTAAGAATGTATCATCCTCACTCACTGCTGGGGACTGAAAGTTTGTGTCTCTCCAGTACTCGTTTAGAAAATTAACCTCGTCCCTGAGCTAGTGTTGGGGAGTGGGCCTTTGACTCCCTTGTGAAAGGATCAGAGCCTTTACACAAAGACCCCAGAGAGCTGTCATGTCCATTCTATACTCAGCACACGCTAAGAAGGAATGTGGTTCCTCGCTAGAGCCACACCTCAGCCACTGCAGCCTTCAGAAACAGCCTGAGGTCTTTTATTAAAGCAACTGGGACAGACTCAGGTGTTCACCATATTATGCTCCTTGTGACCCCAACAGAACAGGCAGTTTAAGATTGTGACAGCTGTGCTGGAGTTCAGGACTGCAGTATGGGAGATGGGGTCATCCAGCCTCTTCATAAAGGACTAGATAGTGAGTACTTTAAGGTTTTTCAGTACAAGAGGAAAATCGGAAATATTTTGTAGAATTTTCTTTTGACAGGGTTCACATTGACCTCAAATTCATGGTAACTATTCTGCCTCAGCCTTCTTGAGTGACTTAGAATTTTTGTAACAAGAAAGAAAATGAATCTCCCTGCCCCCACACACACACATGCATGCATGCACGCACGTGCACACACATACATTTTTTTCCAAAAATTCAAAATACAGTAATAACAATCACTAATATTTTAGTATGTCTACTAACGAGAATAATAAAGTTGTCTGAAGTGGATTCTTAACATTTCTCTTCATTGGGATTCAGTTAGCATTCCCCAATATCAAACATCAAAAAAGCTTATCTGTACAGGCCACTCAACAGGTTCCCTACCAAAAGAGCCATCAGACAGGGTCAGACCCCACAGGGCCCTGACTGCTAAGACCTTCAAGGCAATATCAGAGCAATACTTAATCTCTGCTTACCAGAGGTCAATCAGCCTTCCATCCAAGTCTCAAGGAGGATTATGAAATGGAAGAGTCGACACAAGATTTCTTGATCCAATAATTTAATCCAAGGAAAGTGCTATAGACTCAGATAGTTTCAAAAGAACATTATACACATGGATGAAAATATCATGATGAATTTAATTACTTCATACACTTAATACATACTAAGAATTTGGTTTTTAAGAAATCGGTCAGCTGATGACATCAGTATGCCTGTAATATCCAAACCTAGAAAGCTGAGGGTTCACAGTCAGTGACAGGAGATGATTGGGAAGGTAAGCGTGACCTGCGATCGATTCCTGGAGCCCCATGGCAGAAGCAGAGACCAGACTCTTGAATGCTGCCCTCTGGCCTCCATATGCATGCCCACCTCCCGGTAAATGTTAAAAAATAAAAAAATAATACACGGCTAATCTGGTACACAGTGAGACGCTGTCTCAGAGATGTGCAAAGCCCTGGGTTTTATTCTTAGCATTTCAAACAAACAAAAGGGGTAGGGTGGGGGGAATAAAGAGATAAAAGAGAAAAAGAGACCATATTGGTCAAACCCCCAAATATAATGAACAAAATTTGGCAAAGAAAACTTATATGGAAAAAATTAATACAAACAACAACGAAGATGGTACAAGGTGCTGGTAGCCAGCAGGGGTGTCCGCCCTTTTGACATTGTGACACAATGTTCTCATCTGCAAAGTCTGTGTTCAAGAACTGTGCACTCAGGCTGCCTCTGCTTTTGTACCAGGATGCATGCATGGCTATCCTTGGCAGCACATATCCTACCACAGGCCACAGGGCGGATACAACCTGTCTACTCTTTCCTAAAATCTTGAAACTGTTTCAATAAAGTTGGATCCAGAAAATATTGTCTCCATGAAAACAGATCGGTATCAATATCATTTTGATTAAAACATTGGGTGGAGAAAAAATTTTCCACAATTAAACATAATCTGTGAGAGACTCTCTGACTAATAAAGGAATGGATAGAAGACAGCAAGCCTGTGACTGGACAGAGAGAAGGGCCTGAGGACAGGGTCAACAGGGCACAGAGAGAAGGCAGGAAGTGACCTAAACTTCTGAATTTAATGCTGTGCCTCTCATTAACGGGCCCCAGAATGGCTGCCTCTCTGTTTCATAAGCCAATCTCACTCCTCAGTTAATAAAACCTGTACCCATTGGGTGTTCTTTTTCTGTCACCCAAAGCACAGTATTAACACAAACCCTAAGAGAGGTGCACCTGAGAGAGGTGCAAAAATGTCAGAATACTCAACAGTGTCAACACCGTTTAGTCTCCTTCGTCACCCAGAGTCCCTTCTAAATGGTCCTTGTTCCTTCAAGCCTAAATTGGGCAAGCACCAGCTGTTGGAAACCAACACTAGTCAAGACAAGAATCACACATATCTGGTTTTATTCTGCCATAACTCAAGTTCTGCCATATCTCCCAGTTGAACAGGCTAGCCCACATTCATCTCCTCTCTTTGAGGCCTGGCTCACTGAGAAGGGTGGCGAGTACCCAATTCACTTTTGTGTTGCCTCTTACCGGGGCCTCAGTGTCTTAACAGTGCTAACTCTGCTGTCTACCGTTGTTTAAAACCACCACTACCACATTAATAAAAAGGTGTTTTTACGGCATAGCAGAGCATGGATCTCTGGATGTCATAAGATTGCCACCAATAAACACGTAATTTTCAGCTTCTGTAGTTCCCAAAATGGAAACAGCAAGGAACTACTTGGATTTTTGGAGAGGAAGTCAAACTATAAATAATGTCAGCTCTCCCAGTGCTGGTGTGTATGCTGTAAAACTGACATTCTGTCCCTTCGGTCATGTAATGTCAGCTTATCTTGTGGAGAATCTGAGCTGGGCTCCCATCACTCCCACAGTGGCTCACAACTCTTTAACTCCAGCTTCAGGGCATCTGACACTACAGACACCAGCCACACACATGGTGCACAGACATGCAGGCAGGCAGACAGCGATACACATAAAATAAATATAAATATAATAATATCCATATTATCATAATATATACAATAATAAATATAAAAGTACTGAGATAATATTAACATTCTTTGACATAGCACTGGGCTAGACACTGTGCAGTGTTCTCTACAGTCTACCTAATTTGATTCCTCTGGTCACGGTTAGGAGGAAGTCGCGTATACTTACAAATTAAGAAACAAAGTTTTGTGGAGGCTACACAACTGGCCCAATCTCAAATGGTTGGTAAATGTGGGCGGGTGCTTGGAACCTGGCTGTAGGGTGGGCCGGTGTTTGGGACCTGGCTGTAGGGTGGCTGTGGTAATGTGGGTTGGTGTTTGCTACCTGGTTGTAGGGTGGTTATGGATCATATTTAGGTGATCTCATCACCAACAAGATGCCTTCTGCCTCCTGGGCTCCTCCCGCCCTCGGGGCCATTTGTGCCTCTGTGCCCAGCTCTGAATGCCTGGCCTCCCTCCCTCAACAGGGGTCACTCCCGGCCTGATCCTCTTCTTTGGTAACTATCAACACTCAATCTCCTGAAGGACTGGTTGCTTCCACTAAATGTTAATTGAATGCCTGCAACCTATGCCAGGTGTAAAGGCTGAGAAAAAGCAGACACAGCCTCTACTCTCTTGAGCTCAAAGTACCAGCTAAAAAAGGAAAAGTTTGTTTTCTTTAACAGTCTCACTGGGTATACGAACCACACTTAAGGACAGGCCCCATACCCAGCAGCAGAAGGTCAATGCAAAATAAACTCAGTGGTATTTTGGGGAGGATTTTTGTTCTGTTTTTATTTTGTTGTATTTGTTTGTTTCTCCCTTAAAACTCCTTTGCTAATATATTATGGTTTCCGATTTTTGTTTTTATGGGTTTTCTGTGTGTGCGAATATGTCTCAGTGTCTGTGTGTCTCCTGTGCTTCTTCCTGTGTGTGTGAATGTGTCTCAGCGTCTGTGTGTCTCCTGTGTGTGTGAACGTGTCTCAGCGTCTGTGTGTCTCCTGTGCTTCTTTTTGGCTCTTTTTGTCTCTGCTTGTTTTTCCTATCCTGGTTTGTTTATATTTTATCTTATTGTTATTTTTTAGATGTCTGTATTCTAATGGGAGAGGGAGGGTCTGGTGGGTGGAGAAGTGGGAAGGATCTGGGAAGAGTTGGGTGTTGGGAAACTGTAATCAGAACATACCATATTTAAAAATCTATTTTCAATTAAAAACCATTATCAGCTAAAAGAAAATTCAAGTCCTGGGCAGGCCCTGTGGAGGTTGGGTCCAGGATGCTATGGCAACAAAAGAGGTAGCATGTGAGCCTGGTCTGGGATCTGCAGGCAGGAAAGAATGTTTAAGGAGATGGAGTGGTCGTGGGTGACTGAGACTGTAGGAAGTGGAGCTGCCCAGTGCCTTTGCAGTTCCCCTGGCTCTAGGGCCTCAGTCAAGTTAACCCCCATCTCAGACGATGCAGCATCAGGCCAGTGGGATTCCTAGAGCCTTCACTCTCCAGTGCCCACCCCTTGGTCCCACTAAAGCCAGAGGACAATAGTCTACTTCAAAGAATCCTTAGGAAAATTCAGGTACAGATCCTAACAGCCCAGGCACCTCTGTGCCTCTTCCTTCCTGTCTTCTCTACAAACTCAAATCCTGGCTCTGCAAGTCGAAGAAGCCTTTCGGACGCTCAATTCCTCATCTGTGGAGATAAGAGAGCATGAAGCACACGGGGCTCTGGCCCTGTGTACACCATACATGTGCATGTACATTACAGTGGACATGCCACTGAGGTGTCCCTGAGCCTCTAAAAGTTGCAGTTTCTCCAAGAGGGTCACCACCCAGGTCACTGTCCTGCACAGGGACTCGGCCGTCCCAGAACGGCTTGTCTTTTCCCTAGCAGAGCCCTCATTTCAGGGTAGAATTACTACTCCATTACTGCTTTAGCCTATTCCAGTTTCTGTAACGAAATGCCATAGACTAGGTAGCTTATAAACAACAAGATGTCTTTTTCCACACTTCTGGACGCTGAGATGATCAAGGAGCAAAAAGATTCCACATCTGGTGAGGGATCTCTTCCTGGTTCACAGGAGCTGTCTAGCATATGCAGTGCTCCCCCACCCCCACCCCCATGGCAGGATGGGCAGGAAGTTCTCTGTGGCCTCTTTTATAATGGCACTCATTCATTCTTGAAGACTTCACCCTCATGCTCTAACCCCCCCTTCCTAGACCTCTACCTTCTAAATACCATCACTTTGGGCTTCAAGTGTCAACATTCAAATTCTGGATAATGTAAGCCTTCAGTGGACAGCTGCTTTGCTGGGCTGCAAGTTCAAAAAGGCACAGACCCTGCTCTGGGTGGCTCTGGTGCCAACACACAGCAGAGGCTCAGAGAGCATTAAAGGGTGAGCCCTTCCCTCTGGCTTCAGAAAGCACACGAAATACCACAGGAAGGGCCATACATGGAAGACTTGTAACATTCCAAGAGCATGCAAGCCCTTCATGAGGCCTTGTTTAGATTTCATAGCTGCCCTAACAAGCAGGTAAGTTTACACACACACACACACATACACACACACAGCACCAAATGCAGCATTTATGGTGTTTAGGGTTCATCAACATGAGAGTTGATGTTATTAGCTAACAACTGTGGCTTATTAGCATTTTCTCCTCTTTCGGAGGAGAGAGGGAGGCTCAGTGAAGTAAACCATTTGTCTAAGGTCACGTGAATGCCAGAGGAGGGAAGACAATGAGCACATCTTACCCTTGTCAAAACCTCCCAGGCTCCAACATCCATAAACCTGGCTTTCTTTCCAGCCTGCAGCAATGGGCTGGAGGTTTAAAGACCATAGTTTCTGCCTGGTTGTTTTGCCCCCAGTGACTTAGTCCCTGTGCTGATTTAATTTGCCATATCCAGGTACCTGTTCTGGGATATTTCCTGCCTGGAGGCTGATTGGTGAAGTTTAATGTGATGGGAGAAAGTCTCTAAATTAATTACCTCTTCAAATCAAAAGAGGAAAGGGTCAAGTTCATGGGAGTCTTGGGTTTCACTTCCAAGTTCTAATTCTATTCCTTCCCATTGTGCTGGCCTGCCCACACCTGGCCAGGCCTCACCTGTTGGGAACAGGCAGTTGGCAAATGTTTTGTCCCCCTGAGTCACCTCCTTCTCCATCCACCTAAGAGCCCCAGCTGGTGAGCAGAGTGCATGGTACTCGGGCTCTTGGCAGCGACATCAACCCGTAACAGGAAATCCATCTCCTGGTGGGAACAGGGCTCAGTCCCAGACCAAACAGCAATGTTGGCAGCATTGCTCTGCCTCCTCTCCCTCTTCTGGGTGAATTCCTCTATAGCCTCTGTCTAGGGAGGAGCCCATCTAACTCAGATGTGGATCCCAAAAGCTGTACCAGAAAAACTTCATATATTTTCACCACACACACAAAAAAAAAAAAAAATCAAAGCTTTCTATGTGAGGGACTAAAAAATGTGCCTTGATTTTCGAAGATAATGGTTCACTTGGACAAACCACAATCACTATGTCCATAGAGGGCTCATCTGCCCACCACAAATAAGCAAGCTCCACCAAAGCAGGAGAAGAAAGACCCTGAGCCTGGAAGGAAAGCTGCCCAAGCATGCTGGGAGGTGTGAGAAGTCAGTCACTACGGTCCACCTTCAGTGGGAAGTGGGCTCAAAGCACATCAGTGAATGACAGATGAGCAGGAGGCATCGGTCCCCTCTCTTCCTGAGCTGGACAAGGGCATCTGTTTGTTTGGGCATTTTTAGCCTTTTCTAAGGGCTGAAAAGCGACCAACCATTTGCTAAATGACTAAGCCCTGAATCAGAAAAGGGGAGGAGGTCTGTAGGCCTGGGAGAGGGCTATCCTAGGGAAATACCTCAGCCTGAAGTCCTCAGTGTAACCCAATGAGGGGAAATGCATTTAGGATTATAAAAACCACTCGTCTGAGCCAGCTTGGCACATCAGCCTTTTTTTTTTTAACCTTCTCTGTAGGTTGATGCCCTACTTTACAAGGTCATAAATGGTTTCACTTTCAATAATCTGGTTTCCAGTATTCTTATTATGAGGAGGCGACCTGTCTTCATCAATGGAAGGAGAAACACTAAGACTGCACAAGTCGCTACTCATATTGGTAAAATTCTACACGAAATCCCCAGAAATCTGCCACAAGGCTGAGAAGCGAGTACCGTGCCTCAGAGCGGGAGTGCAGGCTAGTTCCTCCAGTGCAGAGGGTCCTTCGGCAGACCTTGCTAACATCTCAAATGTCCTTTAAGCAGCAGCCGCACACCTGGGTTATACCCAGACACATGGAAATGCTACAAACCTGGGGCTGTCTATCATAGCTTGCTTGTAAAGGAGACTTGGAAGTGACCTAGTGTCTGTCTGCTTTACTAAATAATGACACAGGCTCACCCTGGAATGCTATACAGCTGCAAAAAAAATCTTATTACCCTTTTCTCTCTCTCTCTCTCTCTCTCTCTCTCTCTCTCTCTCTCTCTCTCTC
>NW_021604716.1:1265264-1288795 GCF_004785775.1 Grammomys surdaster | reverse complement strand
CTCTCTCTCTCTCTCTCTCTCTCTCTCTCTCTCTCTCTCTCTCTCTCCTTTCTCTCTTGTCTTTCTCTCTTTTTTATTTGAGACAGGGCTTTATGTAGCCTAGGCTAGCTTAAAATTCATGATAAGTCAAGGATGGCTGTGAACGCCTCGTCCTCTTGTCTCTACCTCCCAAGTGCTGGCACTATCAGTGTATGCCACTGTGCCTGGTGGCCTCTATCTTACCAACGCTGAACTCTTAGGCTGGCCCAGAAATGAACACAAGTCACAGCACTGCGCATATTTGCATAGACTGTAGCAAACACCATTTGTGTATGACAGAGAGAAAACAGTGACACAGAACCGAAGTGGAAACTTCTAGTTCTGTGGAAAGTTACACTAAATGATGGTTTTCTGAGACACACAGCTAAAAGGATGTCTTGCTAAAGCAAACATGTGAAAGAATGTTATCCTGAAGCAGACACAGGTGAAAGGATGTTTGGATATACCAGACAGGTGAAAGGACCTGTGATGAAGGAGTATAAACGTGACCCCACAGACAGTGGGGGCACTGAGATTAGGTTTGGTTTGCTCCACCTCACTACTCTTCACTAGAGACATGCATGTATTGGTTCGCCTTGCATAGTGTTGTTAAGATCAACTTGTAATAACACTGCCATTGAGAGAAACTTGCCCAAGAACTGCTCACGAGGTTCCTGAGGCAGCTTGTCACTTCAGCAGCCTTGCCTCAGGCTGGTTGTCAAGCCTTTTGGTTTCTTCAGGATTAAACTACAGCTGCCTGGCGTCTGCTTGCTGAAAGGACTGGACGGTAGCTGCTGGTTCCTGTGTTGTGTCTGCCTGCCTACAGGTCTGGTCTGCAGCAGCTGAGTTGTGTTTGGTGTTTGCTGTGGGACTGAACTGCTGGCCAAGAAGAACAAGCTCATCCCTAAAGAACTATTGCTGAACAAGTCCACATCCCCTATGTGTTAATAACTTTTCTCTTCCACTGCCTCAGCTGGATGATAATCTAGAGGAGAGGTTGAATTCTTGTTAAAAGTAAGTTGCAAAAAATTTATGCCTACGCAGAACATATATCCACGTTTCTTATTTGCATTAGGAAATATCGGAAGAATGTATTTCTAAAATGAATTAAAGTGGGGATGGTGAGATGGCTCAGCCTGTAAAAGTGCTTGTAGTCAAGCCTGAGGACCTGAGTTCAAGCCCCAAGACCCATGCGGTGAAAGGAGAGACCTGACTTCCTCAAGAGTCTGGTGGCCACTACTAAATAAGTAAACAAATAACCGTAATCTAAAGACCAAAACCAAAAAAAGAATGAATGAAAGTGGTCACTATTGAGCTAAAGTAGGATATTTCCCTGCAGGAGACACCCCTTGTTTCTGACTTTAAGGCAGTGTCTAGCCTGGGCAACTATCTGAGCTCTCTCTGCCACCGGCAGGAAGATTTTTGCCCAGAGTTTGAGGGACTTACAAAGCAGGTCTGAGAGACAGTCCTCCCTCCCCTAGCCTGTCTTCTCCCCATCAGATAAAGTCTAGCGGTCTTCACACCATTCTTTCCCCGTTAGGAATTTCAAATGTGATTTAACATCATCTCCTGTTCTCCAGAATCCCCCTTATGTAGTTACAAGGCTCCAAACTGGATAATAAATTGAAGGTCCCTGAGTGAACTGAGTGGAGAAAGGGGAGACTTTCACTTACAGAACCTTGAAACAGGGAGAAGCCTTAATAGAGCAGTGCTGTGTCACATCACCTCATGACCCACCATGACCCTGGGCTTCCTATGCTAAGTGCTCTCTGTCATCTCCAGTTATGGTAAGTCAGGAGGGTCAGAAGGTAGAGAAAGAAGCCAGCTTCCAGGGCAAGGCAAGATGGTGGGCAGGAGAGCCACCATCAGGAACTGGGAGAGAGAGGAGAGCGCAGACCCAGAGTGGTCCAATCAAGGAGAAAGAGATCCATCTGCCAAGCCACAAGGACCATTCCTGGGCATGCACTGGGTCTGACAGTACCAGGGCAGAATGGAAGGCTATGGCTCCTAATAAGATACAGGCTGGAGGCTAGAGTCCTTTGATGTTTAGGTACTCAGAAAGGGCAGTCTGGAGGCTGGGGCATTTGGGCACATCTGTGTTAGATTGCACGTACTCTACATCCCAGAGAAGGGAAAAGGAGTTCGGAAACATCCCATTTGTCTCTTGCTCTTTGGGGCTATCTTGTCACCTGAGTCTCTCTAGCTTCCTCTGTGACTAATACAGAAAGTCTGCACTTCATGTTTTCAAACCTGCAAACAGGTGAAGCCCTGGGTTCCCCATGAAGAAAAGATACAACCAAGTATCAACCTATGTGTGGGTGTCATCACTAGACTACTGAAAAGAGAAGTCCAAGAGGATAAACTTAACAGCAGCAAGAAAACAGCACACTCCATTCAAAGAAATGATGATTCCTCTGAAGACTTATACCCAAGAGACATTTTTTGTTGTATTTAGAAGATAAATGAAATGTCAGCTTTAACATGTTGACAGGAAAGTCAAAATTCCAAACCCCTCACTGACCTAGAATTTTATATCCAGCATCCTTCAGAAATACTGGCTGATAAAGACACTGCATTGTGTTACAAGCATCAAAGTCAGGAAAACAATCTCTTCACACACATGAAAAATGATCCCGAGAACTGGCAGAAATAAAGATCTGGGGGAGGAGCAGAATATGCAAATTAACAAAAATAAATATAACTGCTTAAAACAACAATAATCAGGTCTCTTGTAGTTTCTGACATATTTAGACCAAAAGCACGGTCAAGTAAGAGCCTGGGAGATCAGAACGAGGCCACGGTGCTCTCATGCTGAGCATGAACTAACAAGGAGCAAGTCAACGCAGTCATAGTGAGAGGATTGCAATCCCCAAGATTTCCACTGGTGTGTGTGTGTGTGTGTGTGTGCGTGCGCACATGTGTGCAAATGAGTGTAGTGGCCAGAGGTTGACACTGGGTGCCTTCCTCAATCACTCTCCGATTATTTTCTGAGTCAGGGTCTCTCACTGAGCCTGGAGCGCAGCCACTTGATAGCAGGCAGGCAAGGGCACTCCGGAGCCCTCCTGTCTCTGGCCCACATCACTGGGATCATAGACACCGGTGGCCACACTAGATATGGGCACTGGCAGTCAAACTGAGGTCCCTAAGGTGTGCAGCCAAGCACCTTAATCACTGAGCCATCTCCCCAGACCAAGATTTCCTCTCCAGAAGAATGTCTGCTTTGAAAATGAGCTGAAGAAAGCATCAGTTTAAACAGACATTCCAAAAACCGGCTCCAAAAAGACAACACTAATGCCCTGGACAAAACGAGGAAAATGCTCCAATAAAGGTGAAGACTATAAAGTGACATTTTTTAGAGTTGTAGGGAAACACACACTCAAAACAAAACAAAAACAAACAACCAAAAAACCTACCAACAACCACAAACAGCCTTGTGGCAGTTTGGCAGCACAGGGCTTGCCTGGCCCATGCAAGGCCTCTGGGTGGATTCCCAGCACCACACAGAACAACAGAACAACCTTCATCGTGGGGCTAGAGGAGGGGCCAGCATGTGTGCGACCCTGGGTTCTATCCCCAGTACCAAACAAACAATACTAAAAATCTTACTCTTGAATTTAGCAAAATCAGGAGGAAAAAAGCAGAGATGGAAAATATACTGTAACAACCCAGAAAGAAGCTGGGGTAGTTGGGGCAAAACTTCAAGGCAAAATAGTACTAGTGGTGATAGGGTAGAAACAGTTGATGGTGGTGGTGGTGGTGGTGGTGGTGGTGGTGGTGGTGGTAGTCATTAATAAGATACAGCAATCCTAAATTACTCAAGAAATTAATATTTTTAAGTTAAAAACTAACAAAACTAGAAGGATAATTGAAAGCAATTATAGTCAGCTGGAGTATTAAATGCACTTGTCTCAGAACCGAGAAAACAGCCAAAGACGGCAGGGTCTTTAAGGATGTGGCGTGTTTGAAGACCACAGCTATCAAACCCCATCTGACCAACAGCCAAAGCATCTTCCTCCCTGTGACATTTGCCAAGATAAACCCTGTGCTGGGGCAGGAAGTGAGTCTCAACAATTTCTAATATTGACATTGCACAGCAGATGTTCTGTGATACAGAGCTAGGTGAAATCGGGACCTGGATGACAGCTAAGCGATGGCAAAGGCTTGGAGAGGAAGCCTTGGGGACCTGCAGACAAGCCATAGGCAGGAGAGAGAGGCATGGCGGTAGACTTAAAGCAGGTCACCTGATGATAACAGCCGGTAACACAGGATGTGGAACACAGGGCCAGGATGTAGGTCAGCGCTATGGCATACAGCTAAACTGGGTTCCATCCCCAGTACCAAACAAACAATACTAAAAACCTTACTCCTGAATTTAGCAAAATCAGGGGGGGAAAAGCAGAGATGGAAAATATACTGTAACAACCCAGAAAGAAGCTGGGGTAGTTGGGGCAAAACTTCAAGGCAAAATAGTATTAGTGGTGATAGGGTACTTTGAGAAAAATCTTACAATTTTAAATGTATTTCTTAGAAAAAGATGAACATCAATTATCTACCCCAAACCAGAGAAAGTCAACAAATTAAATTCAAAGGAGGAAGGGAGTAAATAATAAACAGGAGAGCAGAGTTACCGCCACAGAGAGGAGGGGTAACCTGAGAGAGATCATAAAGATGACACAAGAAGTAAAGGGAGAGTTGGAACACATGCCATGTCTGTCAGGGTTTCTGTGGCTGGGATAAATACCATGACCAAAACCAACTTGGGGAAGAAAGGTTATTTCACCTTATAGTTTATCAGTCCGTTACGGAGTCCAGGGCAGGAACCTGCAGATAGGAACTGAAGGCAGAAGGAAGCCTTGGAAGGACACTGCTTACTGGCTTGCTCCCCATGGCGTGTTCAGCCTACTTTCTTATACGCCCAGAAGCATCTGCCCAGGGGTTGACTCACCCATAACAGTTTGGACCCTCCCACTTCAATCTCTCATTACAAATATGTCCTTCAGGCTTGCCCGTGGGTCAAGGTGTTATTGAGGTATTTTCTCAACCATGGTTCCCTCTTCTCAGATAACTCTAGCTGTATGAACTTGACATAAAACTAGCTAATACACAGATAAATGTTAAGATACAAACAATATACATTCCTTAAGAATGGCAATTTGTTAAAATAAGAAAATTATGAATAGTTTTATACCCACTTAAAATATTTAATGAGACATTAAACACCTTCCTTCCTTTTTTGGAGAAAATGGAGTTTATTCAGGGAATGGGGAGGGGAGTTAAGAGAGTAGTAGAGGCAGAGAGAGACAGAGAGAGAGAGAGAGAGAGAGAGAGGGAGAGAGAGAGAGAGAGAACAGCCATGAGCACATGGAGAGAGGAGGAAGGGGAGGGGGAAGGAGTGAGGGGACAGAGGGGGAGCAAAAAGGCAAGAGATCAAACGAGAGCAAGAGAGAGAGAGAAAAAAAAAACACTTTCCTTCAAAGAAAAACTCAGAGACTTCTTCCACGATGAATTCTCCTAAACAGTTAAGAAGGAAGCAGTTCTCTTACAGGCTTTCCAAAGCAAATGGAAAAGTGGAAGCTTCATACCCCTCTATGGGGCTTCTTCGAGTTTCACAGAGAAACCTGATAAGGACATTTATAAAAACCACAGACCAATAAATGTCATCAACATAGACCTACTAATAGCAATAATACTAAGTGATAGCTAGCAATTACTCAGATAGAATCAATTATCAGGTGCAAAGCACTTTTCTCCAAGGTCTTTCCACAATTTAATTCACTTAATTCTCAAAACTTGAACTGCTGGTATTACCCATTCTTCCAACTTTAGAATTAAGTTACCTGAAACAGCGAGATGTATAAGAATAGTTGTCAATATAACCCAAAAATATATACTCCAAAAGGTGACACTTCTGACCGAGTGTAGTTTATTCAAGAAATGCAAAAATTCAGTAATCAATGTAATTTACAGTGCTAACAGAAAAAAAGCAGAGAGACACGTGATCTTTGCAATGGATGCAGACAAAGGTATTTGGTGAAATTTAACAATCGTTGGAGTGAAATCTCTTAGTGTGCTAGGGAAAGAAGGGGTTTTCTCAGTCTGAAAGAAAGGATACAAAAATCCACACACAAAGAATTCTCTTTGAATGGACTCATTAAAAACGTCCATGGATCAGCCTGGGAGCAACACAAGGATGCCCTGGCTCACCTCTTCAAGTAGGCATCATTCTGGGGCCCAGCTAGTGCACCACAGCACAGGAGAAAAAACAAACAAACAAGCAAAACACAAAAATGTTGGGCTGGGATTGGGCTGGTGAGGGCGCTGGTTTTCCAAGCTTGACAGCCTAGGTTCAGTCCTCAGGACACACATGGTGGAAAGAGCAGAAAGCTGTCTTCCGCATGGTGTTGGCACAGAGTCACTTTGATCAATGCAATTGAATCGAAGACCCAGAAATAAACCCACACACCCATGGCCAGATGATTTCGATAAAGAAGCCAAAACCATACAATGGGGGGAAAGGCATTTTCAACAAATGATGCAGGTCTAACTGGATCTCTGCATGTAGAAGAATGCAAATAGATCCATATTTATCATCCTGCACAAAACTCAAGTCCAAATGGATCAAGTACCCTCAACATAAAAACAGATGCACTAAATCTCATAGAAGAGAAAGTGGAAATGCACTGGTACAGGACACAACTTCCTGAACAGAACACCAATGGCTCTAAGATTAACAATTGATAAATGGGACCTCATGAAACTGCAAAACTTCTGTAAGGCAAAGGACACTGGCCAAAAAAAATATTTTGTCCTCTGACTTCCACATGCCAACTGTGTAACACTGGAGCATACATTACATACATACATGCATACATACATACACACACATACATACATACACACACATACATACACAAGCAAGGAGTAAAGTAATACTTGTATAAATAAATGTAATAAAATAATCTTTTTAAAAGGTAGAGATAATAAAAGAGAAATAAGCACTGCCATCCTTGGGTGATGTGATGTACAAACAATATTCAGACAGTGTGGTCAGGCATAGAGATACAGTCATGAAGTCCATGACACAAGAAGAGGGAGCAAGAGCATACAAAGTTTCAGGTCACCCTGAGTACATAACAGGACTGTGTCTCAAAAACTCAAGGGCTCAGCAGAGGAGTCCCTGCCTGGCATGCACATGACTCAGGGTTTGATCTTGAACAACCCCCGAAAGCAAACTTATAAGTCAACTAATTATCTGTACCCGATAAAACAATTACACTCTGATGTGCTAGTGAGTACTAATTATAAAAATATTAATACTAACACCAAAGAACATTAGTTGCCTAAGAATAAATCCAAAGATGATGATCATTTTAAATTAAAATGTTCTAAATATAGAGATTAAATATTGCACACACGGATTAAAAAGTCAAGAGGTTGGTTTTTTCAAAACTTTTCGTTGTTGTTATTGTTGTTTGTTTGTTTTTTGAGACAGGGTTTCTCTGTATATCCCCAGCTGTCCTAGAACTCACTCTGTAGACCAGGCTGGCTTGGAACTCAAGAGATCCACCTGCCTCTGCCTCCTGAGTGCTGGGAGTTAAGCTGTGTGCTGCCATCCCCAGCTGGTTTTCCAAGATATTCAGGAAGTATATTTACGTATCTTTATTTTATGTGCATGTGCGTATGCCCACATGTATGTCTATGTACCATGTATTTGTCAGGGCTCGAGGAGGACAGAAGGTGTACCAGACTCCCCAAAGCTGGAGTTACAGTTTCCGGGAACTGAGTCCAGGTCATCCAGAAATAGCAAATGATCTCAATCGCTGAGGCATCTTAACAGTGCCTCATCTCCCCAACGTTTGTAGTAGATTGCATGAAACCCTATTTTTAAAAATCTTCGTAGGTGCTTTTCTTCTAGACGTAAAAAATTACCAGCTGATTCTAAAGTTCATATGGATTTGTAAGAATGTTTCAAAAGTGTCAACGGAAGAATGCAGATTACCCAGAATAATCATAAAGAAGAAAAATATGAGGCATGGTGAGGCACTTGTGGATAATCTTGGTCATGGAGAGGCAGATGCAAGAGGCTTGCGTGTTGCAGCCTGGGTTACACATTGAATTCCAGACCAGCCTTGCCTAAGCAGTGAGACTCTGTCCCCAAAGAAATGAAATCAAAGAGAAATACCATGAGGCCTTTGTTAGCTGACGCTACTGCCTATAAAGGTGCTGTGGTAAGAGAGACAGAGAGACTGCAGACCTGGGTCCCTGCACACATGACCTTCAGTTCCCAACAAAGGAACCTGTCAGTGGGCAATGGATGCTCTTTTCCAGAAATGGACCGATGTTTGTTGAAAATTACTAATGAAAAAAAAAAAAAAAGAAAATTACTAATGAAAAAAAAAAAGAACTTTGCTATTTCCTTTAAACTTATACACAAAAAGTTCAGATGGTCTGCCAATGTAAAGGTAAAAGAATAAAATTCTATATGATAACTACAAATCTTCATGACCTTGAGTAAGCAAATTTCCTAACTCAGAAAGCAGTAACTGTTGGAGAAAGCAGTTGTAGGCTGGACTTTGTTACACTTAAGAACTTCTGGAGGATGTGGACATGGCTCTGTGAATTAAAGCCCTTGCTGCCAAGCCTGATATCTTGTGTTCCATCCTTGGAACCCACATGGTAGAAGGATAAAATTAACTCTTGCACATTGTCCCCAGGCTTCTACCTGTGTGCTATCGCATGAGTGACCTACCCCCAACTACTTACATCCAAAATATATGTTAGATTAAATGTTACAGAAATATCAACAGTTGGGAAGTTTAACTCATCCAAAATTAACATTAAGAGAATAAAAGGGACTTGGGACAAGGCTCAGCAATAAAGAGCTTGCCTTGCAAGTGTGAGGGTGAGTTTGAGACCCAGAACCCATGTGAGAAGCCAGGCGTTGGGAGGGCACTTGTAATCCCAGTGCTGGAGAGGTAAAGAGGAGGCTCTCAGGGCCTTACTGGCCAGCCAGTCTAGCCTACTCTGGCAAGTTCTAGGCCAATGAAAGACCCTGGCTCAAAAACCAAGGTGGTCAGCTCCTTCAAAACACCAGAGGTTGACTTCTAGCCTCGATACATATATGTAGACATCCATAAACACGTGCAGGCACATATGCGCAAGCGTGCACATACGTGTACACACACAGAGTGAGTAGGCAAGCCACAAATGGAGAGAAGATGTGTATGCTGCTTTTACCTGGTGAACCCCCTTAGATTATAGGTACAACTCACATACCATTAAAGAGAAGACAACACTATTTTTAAGACACTCAGGTGGAAAACGTGAGCACGATTCGGAACAGTAAGCATACGGTGAGATAAGAGGTATCAGAGACATGAAGATTGAAGCCACAGTGATGACAACAACATGCACTTGTGCGAACAGCTAGGATGAACAAGAATGGCTCCAACAAAGGCTGGCAGGGAAGCGAGACACCAGAAGCCTCAGCCGCATCTGGGGGTATACATCAACTAAGCTACATGGAAAGCTGCACGGCTCTATCTACTAAGGCTGTCTATGCCTTTGTCCTCTGACGACCCGAGCAAACTTGAGTGCCCGAGTCCACCAAAGACATGGGAATGTTCAGATCACCAGTCTTCTTAAAAAAAAAAAAAAATGAAGAGGCACGCACATTGCCAAAGTCGAAACCATCTGCACCATGGCACTAAAGCCATACAGAAACGCTGCAAAGGAAAAAGAAACTACAGGCCAGCATCTCTTGTGAGTATTGATGCAAAGACACTCAACAAAAAGCTGCCAAATAGAATACAGAGCATATGAAAACTGCAGAATACAGAGCACTCTACAATGACCAAGCTGGGGGAGTTACTTGCACGCAAAGATAGTAGAACATAAAGGTCAATGTAATTAGTATACCACGGTAACGTGAGAAAGAGAAACACGAATAATCATATTAATTGGCACAGAAGAAAACACATGGTAGAATTAAACACTTTATGATTCAAAAAAACCAAAAACAAAGCAGAACCAACTCAGAGGATTAGGAATAGGAAGAAACCACCTCTACACAATAAAGGCACGATAAAGTTTAAGGAATGTGCTAAGGGGCAGGTGGCACGTGGTCCCAGCTCAGGCTTCGAGAAAGCTGAGCTAAGACTGCATCCCACCCAGAGGAGAAAGATTCTTCTGATCCACAGGGGTGATAGAATGAGCTGCACCCCCTTTTAGTGCCAATGGTGAGGAGATAAATTCTGAACTGTGAAGCACTCAGGAGGCCTGTCACAGCACAAGAAACGGTGTAAACGTGGGGTTTTACATCCTACACTTAACTCCAGTTCCTAGTTGAAGTCAAGAAGACATCTCTACTTTCCAGAAGCAAGGGCATTAATTTGTTGTTCTAAAGCAGTAAACCTTCAACACAGGCACATCAACAGTGGGTACTGAAAGTGTTTTCCCCTCGGGGTCTGTTTACACAATCACAGCGTTACTCTGATGGGATCTGTGGGGAACCAGGCTAGAAGAGCCACAGCGGAAGACAGGTATGTAAACAGCAAATGAGGCTTTGCCCTGACCCAGATTTCCATGCCCACGTGACTGGACTCCACTCTCTCTGCAGCACACTCCTGGTTAGAGAGTATCTTGTTCCAGGTGAAACTAGCAAGGCTAGGGTAAAGGCTTGCACCCCTCCCATCAGGACCCTAGCGTGGTCAGGGATGTCATAAAGGAATGAGAGTCAAGCACTTACTTTCATCATTAGACACATTCCCCAGAGATGTGTGGCTGGAATAGCGTTTATTCTCGCTTTCATTGAGACATCTTTCAATCCAGCTCTCTACAGAAGAAAAAAATAACCAATCAATCAATCAGCCAGTCAGTCAGTCAGTCAGTCACTGGGCTTCTGTTTGTAGGAGAGAGAAATATTGCAAATACATTAGATGTGCATGACCATAAGCATTCCTCCATGTCACCCTGACCAGAGATGGATTATCTGTATAGCTCTGTGTGCACCATGGCTGGTGAAAGTTTGCCAAGTAGCTTGCAGGCCACATGGCCATTTGCAGACTCACTTGAAGATTTCTTGGTCAAAATCTACCAATTCTGGAACATTCAAAACCTAGTACTACCAACAAAGGATCATCTTTCCTTTACACAGAAGATACATTCCTGAGATGTGATTTGCAAAACAATTTGATTGCCATTGGTGATGTTTCCCAAACTTAGCTGCCAGTAGAAGACTCTTTTCTTCAAATAAAAACAAAACCCAAAGGAATCTGAAGTGGAGAGGGGCAGGGACCCTAGAGATCACCCCCTTCTGTCAGGTGTTCCCCAAAGGGGACTCTTCCAAAAGTACCAGAGTCTCTATGTAGCACCTTCAAAATCTAAAGGACTATAGATTTCTATCCAATTTCAAAAGTTAACTAAGAGTCTATTTTGTGATGTAGCATAACACTTAGTCCATTTTCTAGAAGCTTGCTACTCATCCTATCATTTGTTGAACAACATGAGCTACATACAACCAGTTACCTCCTTTGGACACAACCTAGTCCACTATGAGTGACACCAGAGGGACAGGTTTGAGTGTGGGGCCATGTTGGTGTTTCTTTGGACTCCATTTCTTCTGTAATAACAATCAGATGAAGGGAGAAAACTGCAAACCTCTGAACGGAGTCCAAAAGAACATGCAAGTGCTCTTGCCTCAAACATCTACCAGCTATCCTGGATTCTCAAAGAAAGTCCCTTCTGCCTGCACGACCCACTTCTAGCACCTGACAGGAATTCACATCCTGATACCTGCTTCCAGAATGATCTTCAGGCCTTTGTGCTTACATACTTTTTAACAGTCAAGCTGGGCTATTGTTTTTTATTATCATTGTTTTTTATTATTAATGTGTCATTGGCTGCTTTTGAGCCTTGACTCCCTAAACAATTGCCCCAGCAAGTTCTGTATTCTTTACACTGTGACTTTTATATACTGTGGCAGTTCTTGGGAATGTGTGTGGCTCTAGGCTAGGACTGGCCGAGTTCAGAGCCATGTGGTTCTCAACAGTCTCTGGCCACTTTCTTCATCTTCTTTTCTAGTCAGTTCAGAAGATCTCAAAATGTAGCCCATTTTGTCCTTGAAGTGACTATGTAACTCATGTTGGTGATCCCCCTGCCTCCACATCTCATGCTAGGATTGCAGGCTTGCACCGCCAGCCCTGGCTTTCATTGCTCTCACAATATGGGGGTTGGGAATCTCCTATCTTATTAAGCTAGGTCTTTCTAGATTATCTCCCTCCATTTCCTGAAACTGTCCTCAGAAGGGAGGATTTTAATCTCCATTTTTCCTAGAAAGCAGCTGGGACTTAGAGGGAGACTCAGTGATGGCTGAGAAAGGATCTTCAGTGAGAACTTTAGGTTACTTATGGGCTGTATAAGCCGGGCAGATATGCATGCTTCCCCAAGTAGGAACAAAGTGAGAGCAAGAAGTGCTAGATTCTCTTCTGTTTTAAGTGATGCCCCAATCAACTGTTCTTTTACAAGCTGCTTCCAAAATTATAAACAAGTAGGGGGAAGAGATCCAAGGAGAGGAACAAAGGCAAGCTTGTTAAGAGGATATGGAAATCGGGTGCTTCTGAGCAATCCTGAGGACTGCAGGAGCTGAAATCTTGGACCACAAAGCTCAAAGGCACAGTGGGGAAGGCAGCAGCTTGTAACATTTCAAAGCTGGGATGAACAAGGTGGGTGTCTGTTATTGCATTGTAACCCAAAGCAAGTGGGTCTCTAGAACCCTTTCCAGATTTCTCCAGAATGTTGCTACTGTGATTCCCTCACCCCTTCCTGCCTTGACATGGTTCCATGGCAGCATCCATGAGTGATCATCACAGCATCTGTTTCCATCAAACCACGTCACCATGAGCACTCTCTGGAGCTGGGAAGATGGCTCAGTAAGGCAAGCACTAGAGCCTGAGTCCAGCTAGGTGCTGTGTACTTATAATGCTGGCACTGGTGGGGAAGAGAAGACACAGCTCTGGGGCTTGCTGACCAGGCAGCCTCATTTACCATGTGACATTCAAGACAGTAAGACACTCTGTCTCAAAAAAAAAAGTGGACAGTGCCTGAGGGGTGGAACTTGAAAATGTCCTCGTGTCTCTGAAGGAACACACACACACACACACACACACACACACACACTTCTTTTCATGAGATGAGGAACAATGAGATTCTTCCTGTCCCTTTCTGGACTGTACCCAAGCCAGTCATGTTAACCTTGGTAAGGCCTGGTTCAGCCATGAGAACCCTCTGCACTAAGAGGGGTGGTTCTGGAAAACTTGGCAACATTCCAGGGAGGAGGAGCTTGTTCTCAACTCCAGATGGGCCAGAATGGCACAGCCCCTGACCACCATGTCCCGAGTCAGGCAAAAATGTTTCTCTCCTGTTCCTGCCTGCTGTGACTCAGTCCCAGCACTGGAGACAGATAAAAGCCCAGCCCAAGGACAGGGGACAGTAAAGAGGACCATGAGACAAAGAGAAGCAAGATGTGACTGAGAATCCTCTTCTGCCTACTGTTGCACACCCATGCCTCCCTCTGACTCCAAGACACACTGTGTATGCAGCCAGCTGCTCTCCACTCTGTCCCAGGGAACACCCAAATGAATCCAGTCTCTGACACTGGGCAGAGATGGGAAAACAGTTACTATGTCTCCATTTTTCTGGTCCAAGGTCCCCACTTGTTTCAGCGATTTTTGGAAGAAATTTCTCCTGCTTTGCTGCTATCCAGGCTTCTAAACCTCTTCTTGACAGTCAATGACCTCAAACAGAGTCAACTCGAAGGGTACAGACTCTGGTTGAACACTCGGGGTACCCATGCTTCCAGAAACTTTGCTGTCCAGATTGGGATGTGGCTGGGTGGAGTTTGTCATGCTCAACCAGAATGACATCTATACTGAATATTAATGAGCCTCTATAGCTCATTACCTTTGTAGCACATGCAATTGAGTAACAAAGTGTTCCAGACTGTTCTAATTGGCATGTGGCTCATCACGAGAACTCTATGAACTAGGAGTTGTTAAGGGGCATGTGTTAGGGCTGGAGAATCAGTTCCATAGGTGAAGTGCTTTTCTGAGAAAGCATGAGGCCCTGAGTTCACATTCCTAACACCCCCATAAGAAGTTGGGTGTGACCCCTTATCATCCCAGAGCTGGGGAGACAAAGAAAAGGAAGAGCCCTGAGGCTCGCTGGCCAGCCAATCTAGACAAATAGACAAACTCCAGGTTTACTGAGAGACACTGTATCAAAAATTGGGGCCTGGGCCACTGTGGCATAAGCCTTTAATCTCAGCACTTGGTAGTGAGAGTCAGGTACATCCCTGAGTTCAAGGCCAGCCTAGTCTAAAGAGCAAGTTCCAGGACAGCCAGTGTTACATAGAGAAACCCTACCTTGAAAACCCAAAAAATAAAATAAAACAAAAAATTAAGGTAGGGAACCTCTGGCAAACACATCCATACTCAACCTCAAAAGAGAAGGGCAAGGTGGTCAGGGAGAGAGGAAACGGAAATACAGGTAAGAAGGATGAAACTCAGAGAGCTTAGATGATTGGTCAAAGTCACCCAGTTGGTAGAGCACCAGCACCCCAAGGTCATGACCTCATTCTCCAAGAGTGAGCTGAGCCTCCTTCTCCTGCCTCCCATATGTGACCCAGACACAGCGTCAGCGCTGCAACCTCAAGCAAAACCTGATTTTAGTCAGAACTTTCACTAAAACTCTACCTACACATTATAATTTTTGCTGAATACTCCTGCCTGTTTCTTTGTCAGCCTTTGTCACGTGCAGCAGGCTCCTCAGTTTGCAGCTCAAACATCTCAGGAGTGGAGTGCATTTGGTTCTTTCTTTGGACTCTCCATTAGAATCAAGCACACAGCGCCCAGCCTGGTCTCAATAAGTGCTACATTACTGCCCTAAGATGTCAAAGAAGGCATAGCCTATAAGCAGGCCTGTCCACACAGCTTCGGGATTCTCTCATCTTCCTCATTGTCAAGTCTATGAAAAGTATGGCACATCAAAGGCTTTTCCCCAACTTAAGAAATTTCAATCCTCCCGCCTCTCCTCCTACATGCTGGATTTCAGGCATGACCCACCATTCCCAGCTTCTGTTTTCTGTCTTGAACCCAGATGTCTGCTATGCCTGGCCCTGGAGATGTTGCACACACTAAATAAACAGTACTGGGTGTGTTCTCCCGCCAGCTCCCCACCACCCCAGCAATAAGAAGTTTGTACCATGTGGCAAGTGTCTTCCAAGAACACATCGTCATACATTGGTCTAAATTAAACCTCAGAACAGAGTTCTCTCCATGACTTGATGGTTCTATTTATAGATATGAGAACTTGAAGTGAAAGTTACAAAGCAAGGCCAGCTGTGACCAGCGCGGCCACACTGGCACTGTTCCAATATAGAAGAAGGAGCTCGCCACCCACACTTGATGACTTCCTGTAGTGAAAGCCAAGCTTGTGGCAAATGTAGCAAAGGGCATGAGGATGGCTGTGAGTTCAACCTACTGGCTGCACCGCACAGCTGGGCTCACAGCCGGAAGCAGGGTGAGACTCTGCCTGCCCAGGAGTCTTACTTCCCAGGAGCTTAACCAGCTTTACTTACAGGCAGGCCTTCCTGCCTCTTCACTTTGGTTCAAAGACTGACAAACCCTGGTTTCCATGACTTTTCTCCATCTTATAGGATGAGATTGAGCAGAACCATACAGAGTACTGATTTCCTAGGAGGCTGAGGAAGAAACAGGAAGTTACCACACTCAGGAGCCAGCGTGTCCCAGGCACCTCAAGCTTAGAATTCTGCTTCACAAACACATGTTGATACACTGGGGGGTGCGGGAGGATGATTTAAATGAATCTTAAAAGCCAAAGCCTCATGACAGCTTGGGGAACATGTTCTTGGAGACCTGAGATTACATTATATGTTCATTTTACAACTACCATGTGCCTTTCTTACAATTCTAACAGAAATTATTCATCCAGAACCCTGGGGCCTAGGGTCTCAAAGCCTACGTATTTGTTTTCTAGAATTTATTTTCCTCGCCCTTAAAATGTAACAACCTTATTTGCTTCGTTCAATATCTTGTCCCCAAGAGCTACGAATAGTTTGGAAATCAGTTGGCAGAGATGACTAGTGAAAAAAACAAAACACCAGTTACTGAAATCACAGATAGGGGGACCGTCCACCAGAAAGGCCTCAGAAGATGAGGAATTTAAGCAAAGATGAAGTCGGGGAGGGAACAAGCCCTCTGAAGAATCAGAAGGAGGCAGCAGCATGTTCCATTTAAGGTCCAGATGGCTGACATGGTGTCATGAGGGTGTTACAGTCAGGACAAGGTGGGAGAGAAGGCAGACGTGATCTTGGTGGACTATGAGATTTAGTCAGGACACTTGAGTTCAGGTGTCAGCACCACCAATCATAGCTATGTGGTATTGGGGGTGGGTCTCAGGTTCCTGAATCCCTGCCTACCAAGGTTCTCCAAAGGTGCCCTAAAATAGCAATGGCAACGTGCTTGACCCATTTGGCCTCATGGGTCATAGGAAAATAGGAAAGTCGGGGGTGGGGGGACAAACTGAGGCAGTGACTGAGTTCGCCACACGTCAGTTACCTTGTGTCACATGCCTCCTCTCTTCTCCTCAGAGAAACCAAGGCGGGGCACCCACTAGCTCTGATTTGCTGGAATGAAACTAAGACAGGCAGGGAGAATCCAGGTAAAGTAACTCAGGCGGCAGGTGGCTGAGCTGAGTCGGTTCTAACTCCAAAGCTGGGATGCTGATCCAGGGCACATGGCAAGGAAGCAAGGAATCTACAGAGATGCTGTGGCCGTGGGAAGGAAGACAGATCCATCTCGGCCTGGCTGAGTTTGGCTGATCCTTCAAGGATTCACACCAGACAGACAGAAAAGGAAAGTCAGGCATTTTAGGCACGGGGAGTGTGGTCAGAGACAAGGGCATGCAGTAGAGAAAGGCCGGGTGGATTCTGGGAAAAGGTGAAGAGTTCACCAATTTGTGGCCCAAAGACCTGGTAGGACAGAGGTGTTGAGTGCCCTGGGACCAGCTTGCAAAGACCTGGCTGCCCAGCCTGGGAACTGTACGCAGCTCAGAAGCAACTCAGCTTCCTAGGAAGCACAATGGAAAGCACAGAGCTCTGGTGCCGACAGGAATGTCTTATGCAACACCTGAGAAAAAACTGCCTGACAGAAAGTGTCACCAGGTTTTTAATAGAAGGTGTTATTCATGTTCCCTGTATAAGCGGTCTTTCAGGACACTGTGCCCGGGGTTTATTTTAGGAACCCACAACTGTAAAAACACTACATAAAAGGGTTGATATGCCACACGAATGGCTGCCAAGGAGGACTTGAGTTGAGGTCCCTTCCCCAGAGCCCAAGTCATTACCAGTGGAATGGCGTTGCCAGGGCCTCCTCTGTGTGTAGCCTCCAGCACCAGGCCATGCTTTGCTCTGGATCATTCCCTCCCAGTCTCTCTTCTCTCTTTCTTGGCTCCACATTGGTGAGGACACACAGAATCTGGACCCTAGGAGGCAGCAGCTGTGGCCTCTCCAAAGGGCTCCTCAGGTCAGTCAGTGGTTACCATGGCAACCCCACAGGCCCTAGCCCAGGGGCCCCTGGGTTCCATCCAGGAAGGGGCTGAGCCACAAAGACAGCCTTACCCCTTGTTTGCCCTTATTTCTTCCCATGTTCACCAAATATAGATGGAGTGCCTACTCTGTGCTAGGCTAAAGACCTAGTGATGAACAAGACCGAGAAGGTCCTGGCTCAAAGGACCTGTGTCCTGCAGTGGAGACAGACCCAAACAGACAAATGAAAGGACCTCAAAGACGTAAGAGTGGTGACTTAGAGACATGGGATGAGATAATGGGGGCTTGTGGTATTGTTTTAGGTAGCAGGGATGCTAACTGCTAGTCTGAGAAGATGACATTGGAGGGTAAAAGTCCAAGGCAGGAATGAGCTGGGAAAGTGAGGAGGACCTAGGAGGCCATTGTGATGGGGAGGACAGAGGCACGGAAGAGCTGGAGCACGTAGGGACTGAGTGGCCCAGGGTAGAACTTCACACTTATCCCAATGTTCTAAGGAGCCATCTAAGCGCTTCCCACAGACGACTTGAACCACACAGGGGTTCCACAAAGGGGAGCCCGTGAGGGAGCTCACATTTATCCATCATCATTTGCCTCCCAGCCCTTTGTAAAGTAGCATGTGCCTGGCACCAGCCATACCGTACAGGCACAAGATCCTTGTGGAAGGCTGGAGTTTTTAGCTCAGTTGTGCATAATCACACAACACGTGCCACAGGAAATGAAAACTCTGACTTATTTTGGGAGTCAGGAATCTTAGAGGAAGTGATATTGAAGTGACAACTAAGGAGTTGGCAGGTGTGAACACAGCAAAGAGGGAAGAAAGGACAGGTCCCTGGCAGAAGAAACAAAATGTACAAAGTCCCTGAAGCAGGCAGAAGAATAACAGGTTGGGCCATTGAGATAAGGAAGACCAGAGGACCTGGGTTCAATCCTCAGGACTCACATGACAGAGAAAACTAACTCTTGAAATTTGCCCTCTGATGTGATGGAAATGTAAACATGTATGCCACTGTGGAAATCAACATGGCAGTTTCTCAAGAATTTGGGAATTGATCTACCTCAAGATGCAGCTAGACCACTCTTGGGCATGTACCCAAAGGATGCTTCATACTACATAGGGACACCTGCTCAACCATGTTCTTTGCTGCTCTATTTGTAATAGCCAGAAATGGCAAACAACCTAGATGTACCTCCATAAAAGAATGGATAAAGAAAGTGTGGTACATTTATACAGTGGAGTGCTACTCAGTTGTTAAATAAAATGACATCATAAAATTTGCAGGCACATGGATGAGATTAGAAAAAAAATCATCTTGAGTAAGGCATCATAGACTCAGAAGGACAAAGACGGTATGGGTTTGCTTACTATGAGGACATTAGCTCTGAAGTCAGTGATGACCAAGCGATGGCTGTAGAGCCACAGAGGGTAGGTTCACAGTAAGGAAAGGACTAGAAGGGACAGATAGGGACAGATAGAAATGGAATAGGGTAGATAATTATGAGTGGGCTCAAATGGGGGGATTAGATGGTGGGGGAGCATGGGTTAAGGGAGGGAATCCAGGGAGATACAGCTAAAATTAAGGGGCATTTGAGGGATAGTTGGAAAATCTAATACAGTAGAAACTTCCTAACGTATATGAACAAAGGTGATCTATGTGAAATCACCAAATAATGGGAGAAGTGGAGTCCTAGCTGGCCAATTCTTGTCACCAATGCTTCCAGTACTGGAATTGAGTTGCACATAATTGAGTCGTTGGCTAAAGGGGTTCCATGGGAATCCCCAAATAATTAGGCTGTTGGGTAGACTCTAGGTTGCTTTCCCCAAACTGCTGAAAACAACAGCTACACAGCTCAATGAACAGGGAGAAGTCCAGCTGGCGCCTGCATAGCACCTTCACCCCTACATTCTAGCATCTCTGATACGGGAAGGTACTGTGCACACTTCCAAAGGAGAAACAAACACTGCCCAAGCCACAAAACCTTTGATCTACAGTCTGTCCTGGAAGATCCTCCCGTGCAGTGGAGACCTGAGCCAGTGGGAGTAACCAACCAAGATCTGATCTTACTTAAGGCCTACGCCATGAGCTGGAACTCATACCAGACACTGCATGGGTGACCAACAACCAGAGACTACATAGCCTGGGGACCTAGGGTAAAACCAAATACTACTGGTCTTAAAAATAATAATAATAAAATTACTCCTGATGACATTCTGATATAACCATAGGTCAGCAATGCAGTGCTCAGACATCATCAGAGAAACTTTCTCCTGCAGCAGTTGGTAAGAAATCCAGAGACCCACATCCAGGCATTATGCAGAGAGTGAGAGACCTTGGGACACTCAGACCTTAAATGGGATGCCTCCATTAAATCCCTGCCCTTAGAGCTCAGGGAACCCCATGGAAGAGGAGGCAGAAACAGTGTAAGAGCCAGAGGGATGGAGGACACCAAGAAAAAGAGGCCCTCTAGTCAGCATGAACAAGCTCATACGAACTCACAGAGACTGAAGCAGCGAGCAGCGGACCTGCCTGGGACTGTACCAGGTCCTCTGCGTATATAGTATGGCTTCCAGGTTAGTGCATTTATGGGGTTCCTGAGTGTGGGATCAAGAGGGTCTCTGATGCTTGTACCTTCTTTTGGGCTCTTTTCTTTCTGATGGTTTGTATGGCCCAACTTCAATGCAATAGTTTTTGGGTTTGTTTATTATATTTTATTATTATCTCTTAGGCGCCTATTGCTTTCTAATGAGAAACAGAAAGGAGTAGATCCAGATGGAAGAGGAGGTGGGGAAGGGCTGGGAGGAAGAGAGGGAGACGAAACTATTCATTCAGGCACCCATTCTGCACATAGGTACGGTGCCTGTCCTGTCAGGCACTCTAGGATGCTGTGGGGCCTGCACACATCCAAGCCTGGCTCTGGAACCGGCACTGGCTAAGGAGTCTGGCTTTTGCTCAGTAGGTGGTCGGGAAACCTTCAGTGCTTGTGAGTAGAGTGGGAGACAGGCCAAGTGCCTGTGAGCATCTCCATCTGATGCTGCCTGAGCACCACCTCAGAAGGGAGACTTGCAGAAAGAGGAGCTGTGGAGGGGGGTTCCTGTGATAGGTACTCTACGCTCTGGACACTTTCAGTCCTGAGAAGCTTTAAGGCAAACTGAGACTTCACAGACCCCATGCAGGAAGCCAGCCACACCAGCCAGTCAGGATGTCCAGCCTTTTGATGTTAAGACAGGGTGTCATCTACAGTTTACTCTCAACAATTGTGCAGTCGTTACCTACTCCTCCCAAATAAAACTGAAACGCAAAAGCCCTCACAATGTTTGACATGTACAACTCCATTTTAGATCATTCTTCGCTGGCCGCTGCCGTAAGAAGTCCACAGGGCAGCTGCACCAGGACAGATGTGGTGAGAAAGGAAGGAAGGGTTGAGTTAAGACAAGGAACGAGCCCTTTTTTTTTTAAAAAAAAGCCTGTTTTTAAAAAATGCCTGTTTGAAGTCTGGGCCGGGTCCATACCTGACACTAATCCATGCTCCCTGCCAGATGCAGGGGACTCCAAGTAGACGGTAGAACAGTCTGCTAGGGTGTGGACGCTGGGTGTAACTCTTTAACAACGTAATCATTCCGTCATTGACCTGCTCTTGGTCATGTGACCTTATCATGTGACCAGTATGCCCCTGGGCTGGATCTGCTTCAGTTTCAGGAAATACCCACACAGCAAACTCTAAGCAGGCAGAGAGAGTCAGTAAAAGAAATGCAGAGCAAGAGCTGTGCGTGGTGCTGATTCTGCACAAGTTCTAGAACAAAACACAATCACTGTAACAATTCCCAGTACTTGAGACAACAGGGCCTTCCTTGCTCATTTCCTGTCTACCTACCTCTCCCCTCTCCTCCTTGCTTCCTTCCTCCCTCTCTTCCCCATTTCCCTCTCTGTCTTTCTGTCTCTGTCTCTGTCTCTGTCTCTCTCTCTCTCTCTCTCTCTCTCTCTCTCTCTCTCTCTCTCTCTCTCTCTCTGTGTGTGTGTGTGTGTGTTTGTGTGTGTGTTTTCTTATTGCCATGACAAAACATCATGACCAAAAAGCAGGCAGGGGAGGAAAGGCCTTATCTGGCTCACATTTCCACAGCTCTGTCCATCATTGAAGGAAGTCAGGACAGGAACTCAAGCAGGGCTGCAAACCTGGAGGCAGGAGCTGATGCAGAGGCCTTGGAGGCATGCTGCTTACTGATGTGCTTCCCCTGGCTTGCTCAGCCTGTCTTCTTATGGAACCCTGGACCACCAGCCCAGGGATGGCACCACTCACCATGGGCTGGGCCCTCCCCCATTGATCACTAATTGAGAAAATGCCCCACAGCTGGATCTCATGGAAGCATTTCCTCAGCCCAGGCTCCTTCCTCTCTGATGACTCTAGCTTGTGTCAAGTCGACACACAAAACCAGCCGGTTATAGTGACAATGTAACAGTTAAGGTCATAGACCATGAAGCCAAACTCCTAAATTCAAGTCAGACTTTCTCACTCTGTGACTCTGGGTAAGCTACTGGACAATATCCTTGAAACTTAGTTTCTTCATCTGCAAAATGGGCATCATATACCAAAAACATCCTGAAGTGTGGATGAGGGAGAATTAGGTAAAATAAGGCATAGAAAGTGCTTCTCTATCATGATCTTCATGGCATGCCAAGCTGAAGTGCCCTTTGGTCTTCTGCTGTCATTTTTGGGTCCTTGGTACTAGATCGATTGATATTCTGGAAAGAACAGGGCCTTCAAAACCAGGAAAACATCAATTCTAACCCTGCCCTTACAGTTGATGAGGTAAACTCTGTGACTACAGGTAAATGACTGAATTTCCTGGGCCTCAATCTCCCCACCCCCCACCCCTCACCCCAGTGAAAATCATCTGTCCTGAGGTTGTTTTGAGGGCTAGAGGAAATCTCTGAGTGCCTTAAGAAATGACCTTGCCCTGTTCACCTGCTCCTTCCTGAACAGGATAGCAGACCCACAAGAAGACTGGGAAGGAAAAGGAAGAAGGGAATTAGCCTCAGCAGCCTGCCTGGCACATAGTAGCTGATCAAGAAAGTAGGAGTTCCTCTGCTGTTTATGTATTTGGAACTTGATCCCACGAGGACTCAAGCCAAGCTTCTCAGAATGAAAGTGGAGATGCCCTGACCTTGAGGTACTGAGGGCGGATATCTGTGTCAAGTAAATGCCGATTGGCTCTGACTGTGTGCCAGCCACTCTGGCAGACGCCATTCCTGTGCTCCGCACAGGTAACAGTGAGCCCTGAGGAAAGCATGAAGATCAAGAGATGGCATCAATGCCCACCAGACAAGTAACTTCTCTTCAGACCTGTGTGTGGCTAGAGAACCGTGGGTCAGAATGAGGACCATGGGACTCTGTTGCTGGGAAACCACCAGCCCCTCCCCCTGCTGACTGGTGTTTTAACCCATATGCAGGTAGCCTGATTCAAATGAAACACTAGCTGCTCCCCTAGAAAACGAGAGTCCAGTTCCCAGCACACATATGGACGGGTTACAGCGGCCTGTGATTCCAGTTCCAAGGTATTCGAACCCTCTTCTGGTCTCTGCAAGATCTCGAATGTGAGTAGTAAACATAAAGTCTTACAGGCATACATACACACACATACACACACACACATACACACACACACACATATCCTCACACACACACACACATACACACACACACATACCCTCACACACACACACACATACACACACACACATACACACACACACACATACACACACACACATACCTTCACACACACACACATACACACACACATACCTTCACACACACACACATACACACACACATACCTTCACACACACACATACACACACACACATACCTTCACACACACACACATACACACACA
>NW_021604716.1:1243239-1260739 GCF_004785775.1 Grammomys surdaster | reverse complement strand
AGCTGGAGGAGACAGAGTAAAGGACAGAGATTTGGGGACCAGGGATATCTCATTCCCAGGACCAGAACCAGAAAAGTCTGAGGGACTCTCAGCAGAGTGTCCACAGCACATCTCTAACCATCCCCAGATATTTCTTGAAAGACCTGAGTTCCTGTCAGTGGCTGTTGTCTCTACAATGATGTATTCTTTTTCCACCTCCTTTAAAGACTGAGGAAAGCAAGGATAAAATCACATCACAACCCACAAAGTGCCTTTTTTGGGTTATAGGAAAGGTATAGAAGTGAAAATAAAATGTATTCCTCAAGCTAAGCCCTTTTGAAAGGAAAGTGGCTCCTAACATGATTGGCCTGGGATAGAGCTACTTGCTACTGGGGTAGAGTACTTGCCTGGCATGCTTGGGGTTCCATTCCTAACAAGGAAGGAAGGAAGGAAGGAAGGAAGGAAGGAAGGAAGGAAGGAAGACAGACAAAACAGAGGCCTAGACAGCAAACATCTTGACATGTTGAGGCAGTCTAAACTCTTCAGGAATCCTGTCCTCATTTTCCAGCCAGATAGCAAGAACTGAGCATAGATGGACCAGGTGACTGTTAATAACACCGGGATCTGGCCTTGACTGAATAGTTTCTAGGGCCCATGTGCTAAGTTAAACAATATAGACAGCCTCTTTGGGTTTTCACAGTAACCCTAGGTTTGGGCCAACTTTGCCAACAGGAACACTGAGGTAGGGAGATGGCATGTCATATAGCTAGGAACACTGAGGTGGGGAGATGGCATGTCATATAGCTAGGAACTGACTGACAGGGTTTAAATGTCGATCCATCTGAAGACTCGAAATCTCATGTTCTTTCCCCTCAGCCCTGCTATGTAGACCTGAAGTCATATTTTAACTGACTGCATGTTTAAGTGACAGCAATGGAGTGATTTTTAAGTTAGTTACCTAAAGACTGCGTGTGTCATCCATTGCCTTGCTTCACAGCTCTTGTGTCCCTGGATGGCTTTCTGTGGCTTCTGTCTGTGGGTGATCCCTGCAGCTAGGACATGTGGCTTCTGTCTGTGAGTGACACCTGCAGCCAGGACATCGTTGGCGATGAAGCCATGCTAGCTTCAGATGACTCCCAGAGACAAAAGCACATTTCTATGGTAAAGATGGCAACTCTTTCTTTATAGCCCTCCTGTTTTTCAGCAGTAAATTAAAATTTTAATCTCTGAGGTTTGAAGGGTTATTGTAACATTTTAGAAGAGAAATAGCGTTTTGCCTTGGCTGATATGGTATGTGCTTAACTGGCTATTCTTCCCATCACCATCTTCCCCTTTATAAAAGAAAAAGGAAGAGTTAGCATAGTTGTGAGTTGGCATGGCACTGCGAGCCAAACAAGAGACCACTGGAGGCTGTCTGCCGTAGCTTTGCCGGTTCTCTTATCATGCCCTTATCTGACGGATCGACCGCCATTGCATAAAACATGATGAGTAATTGTGTACACAGAAGATATTTTATGGCTGGTGAGAAGATGGCTCAACTGATAAGGACACATGCCACCCCAGCCTAGTGACCTGAGTTAGACCCCAGAACACATATAACAAGACGGAATGAGATGAGGAACTCCCACAGAATTGTCCTCCGATCTCCACACATGCATTTTAAAATGTAATTAATAAGGTAAGGCCTGGTAGTCCACACCTTTAATCCCAGAACTCAGGAGGCAGAGGCAGGTGGATCTCTGTGTGTTCAAGGCCAGTCTGGTCTACAAAATGGATTCTAGGTCACTGGGGACTACACAGTAAGACCCTGTCTCAAACTAAAGCAAAATTAGACATTTTTTACAGATGCAGAAGTCCCCTCTCCCATCCACCAGGGATACCTTCCCAGACCCCAGTGCAAGCCTGGAACCACAGACAGCACCTGTCTGTCCTCTCGCCTGCCCCCACCACCCCATGTATACCTATGTTAAATTTTAATTTATAGATTAGGCACAGTAAGAGATGAACAGCAAGAGAGTGAAATCATTGTAGCTATAAAGTGAGTCAAAGCTGTTTTGAGCTTAGGAGTTTTTAATGAAAGTTTCCATATAGTATTTTCAGACAGTACTGGGCCCTAAGGAGCATGCTCAGAAGTCAAGGCAGAGCCGCTGTCCACCCTGCTTCTGTAGCTCAGAACCTCACTGGCAACACTGCGTCTAGAGCCGACTGTACGGCTAGCCTATTGCTCTCCCCTCTGACCTCATGAGCATAGTCCTTCCTCTAGGGCTTAAGGGGGGGTCATTGCACCAATGATGCGTTTCTGCATTTTAGTGAAGAGAAGATGTGGAGTGGGTACTATCCATAAGAGAGGATAACTTCTCTCATAACTTCCACCCTGTGCAACTCACTGCCGTCCTCTTGCCTGCTTATACATGCCCAGAAGAAAACAGAGCCCAAGCAATGCCAAGATTTCAAGCCAGAGGCATACAGCTTCTATAGCAGGGCTGACCCATAGAAGGTAGCAACCCCCTGTCTTCAGTAGGTTAGCGGGGTTAGCATTTACTGAAACGTCCATTGAAAACCCCCACGTTTAAACCAGTTGGAACCTCCCTAAGAGAACCCACTTATCTATTTACTGGAGTTAAATTCATGCCCCACAGAAGCAAAGGCAGCAATTTTAGTTAAGCAACGAGTCTGACAAAGTGTCAGACACACAGGTGACATGTGGCTTTGGGTGAATTGATGTGTGAATGCAAGATTGTCTTGAGGTCAATGTTTGACCACCATCGTCAGCCGTTGCTGTTATCTAAGTCCCTCTTCCACGCAGAAATCACTCTTCTCCACGCCCACATACCCACTTTTCTCCCACCAAAAGGACGTCAGAGCCACCTAAAGGCCAGATCCTAGCTTGCTGTTCTGGTGTAAAACTATATAGGAGGCTGACCAAGATGGCGGGCCGGAAGAGAGAGCAACCAACAGCAGTAACCTCACCTCAGGCAAGCTCAAACCCTGCTCCATCCCACAGGGGGACTATACAGAATCCTGGTAAGGTTTTAATGGCTAGTGGTGACACACCTGTTATGGGGTTGACACCATCTGATATATCATCCTTGCCTTTGAGTTCTAAGCAGATCCTTACAGCACCTTGTAGGGCTTGCCAGCCTCAATGCATTCACATTTGCTCTTGAAACTTACACTCTGAAATCCTTGACAGCTGGGTCTGTGGCTTTGATGTCCCCAGGGTCTGCCACCCAACTGAGAGAGACCAAATGAAACGCAAAGGATTCCTTTACTTTTACCTTATACCTCCCAATAATCCAGTCTTTGAGTTCATTCTCTCTCACGGAAACCCTCACCAAACCACAGGTCTCTAAGAAGAGGAGAAGGATAGAAGCAGCAGCTGAGAGTTCTCCCACCTTTTCCGTCCTGAAGTGTTTCGGAACCCCTAGAGGGGCAGCCGAAGAGGGTCCCAAGAGACCGGTAGAACATGTAGGGTGGGCAGTAGTCAGGGGCCTGGGGAACTGAAGCTCTGCTTTCCCAGAATTCTGGTTTGTGATGTCATCACTTGGGTCTCAGCTTTGTCAGTGACAGCCTGACAAATATATTAGCTTATCCTAGAACCATGGCCGTCCAGCGGTGGGAACAGAAAAGAACTGCTGTGATTCCCTGCCTTCCTCATTCAGGACGTGTGATGACCTCTATGTCCCTGAAGCTATACTACAGACAAAGAAACCTGGCAGGTGTCACTTGCTGTGTGTGGCATCAGACACTGGGCACAGGTATGCCGCCTTGCAGGACAATATCAGCCAGAACCCAGCCATTTCGTTTCTTTTTTGAGACAGTGTCTTGATAGCATCCCTGGGTGGTATTTTCTGTTTAGCCCTGGCTGTCTTCAAACTCACAACAATCCTCTTGACTATGCCTCTGGAGTGCTGAATTCCAGATGTGTGCAAGACTCAAATACAGACTTTTTAAAGTACTCCATACTTAATGGATGAGGCAACAGAGTCTCAAAAAAAAAAAAATGAGAAGGACTCTTTTGCCCAAAGTGCCATGGGATTGTGAGATATGAGAAAGGAATTATAAGGCTGTTGATGGCACCAGTGTTTTGGTGACTTGTTGTGTGTTACTCTACAGCATATGCCAGAGCCTGTGGTGCTGCCTTCAACATCTAGAAGCCTCTATTGACATTGAATACTGCTCCCATAAAATCTAGTAACCTTTTGTAAATCCTTTTAGGAGGCAGGGTATTGAGGTGGGGGAGGGTGGTAAGAATCCACCTTAGACTGACATTGAGAAAGAAAATTAAGCATCTTTTTAAAACGAGTTATTCAAGGCTGCTGACTATTAAATTCCCAGGTGAGTCCCATGTGTTTTAGAATATTACTGGTTTGGGGAGACAGTCACTGTGTAACATAGTTTGCACATTGCTAACAAAACAGTCTCGCTTATTGCTTCAGGGACCCCATCGCAAAGCCAAACCTGGAAGAGGGCTCAGTCTAACTTGTTGGAAAAATCTCAAACTAACCTGTCTGCCTGTCTTTTCACAGGCAGCGGCACATAGTCTGGGAAGGGCTTGATTGGCTTAGTTGAGTTACAAGTGGTTGAGCTTCTTGTGAACACACAAGCGCTTTGGACACATGAAGGCTGTCAGACAAGATACCCTCTCCACCAGATGTCTGGTCAGGCATATAATCCGCCACTTTTTTAGATCTCATTTGAGGAGAGGGATGAGAAAATTCCTCCTGGGCGACCCACGGGTCGTGGGGAAGAAAAGCCAGAACCTTTCACTCTGGCTAGCCTGTGGCTCTTGGGGAGGCAGACGTACTGTCCAGTTGGCGCCTCCCTCAGGACCAGGAGGGATGTTGGAAGAGAACCCGGAGAGGCGGGGTGGGAGCAAGGGTGCACAAGCCAGCTGAGAAAAGGTGTAGCTACTGGAGAGAAATTAGAGATCTTGGCTCCTCTGGGAAGCAGAACGGTCCAGCACTCACACAGCGCCCGGGAGGCCCCAAACAAACTTCTCTCCCTCCTTGCTCTTGGCTCTTTGTTGTCCGCCTCTGGCTCCCGCTCATGCCCTCGGGTCCCCCGCCCCCCTGAAGTCACCCCAACTGCACTCATAATATTTTGTTTTGCGCCGGGTCTGTTTTCCACCACCAACTTCCAGCAGTCTCCATGGCGACGCGCTGGGGCCAGGGGGTGGGGTGGGGGCGGCGGCTGTTCAGATCTCAGGCCTGAGCCGCGGAGCAGCCCCTGCTAACTTTTCCGGGTCTCTGGGTACCTCGCTGGGAAAAGTGCGCTATCTGGGGCCCGCCTTGTGGAATCGCGAGCTCGCAGCCTGGTGGAGTCAGGCCTACGTACTGGGGCCTCGTGGCCCAAGACTGCAATCGCGGGTCTCTGGAACCCGAGAACCAAGCGACACTTGCTTGACTCTGCTGCCAAGCTCAGATGTTAGCAGGTGGCAAGGGTAGTACCTCGCACGTCCACCTCTCTGGCCACATACACACACACACACACACACACACACACACACACACACACACGCTCAAGAAAGTCTGTAGAGAGTGAGGCTAGTTCAGCGTAGGATAAAGATTCTGATCTCTCGCTGCTTCCTGCGCTAATCCACAGACTAGCTCTCAGGGATGCAGGAGGAGGCTACCTCTACTTACCCAGAGCTTCGCCTTGGGGAAGAGACAGGAAGTCTGTTCCCTCTGGGTGCTCTCTACCGCGTGGGCAGAAACCTAAGGCCCCAGGGCCTTAGGGCCCATGAAACTAGCCAGGTCACCCTGCCTGCAGAGCAGCGGCTCCTTTTCCCAGTGGGCCCCGGCATTCAGATCGGATTGGAGAATCTTTTATGCTGTGAGCTCTGGAGATGGGATGGGGGGTAGGGGGTGAAAACTGGATAGAGTTAGAAACTTCCAGTTGGAGCGCCACAATGCACCTCTCTAAGGAGCTATCCCGTTTAACAAGAAACAAACCCTCTGACGCTTAGTCGATCAAGCTGCCTCAGCCTAGCTTTACACAACTTCCTGGTGGTCAAAGATTCTGTCCACTTTCCCTTGCTCATTTTCAAAACCGATTAAGAATAGAGGAGACAAAATTATAATTGGATGGACACAAACAAGTTGCCACCGCCAGCGGCCCTTGTAGAGAGAGCCAAACGGACTTGAGCACCCACTTTGGGGTGGGCTGGGTCGTGCATGTTGTCGCCGACTGTTAAACTCAGTCCCGGAGGACCCGCACGTCGATGGATCCTGAGCGCGCCCGCTGCCTTTGCAGCCCGGCAGAGCTTGGCGGAGCCGGCAGAGTCTCATCTTCGAAGGGCTTGGCTTTGTCGTGTTGAGAAATCAGAGAGCCGAGAGCTCAGGAGGCGCGCGCCGGCTCCTGGGCCTCCCCCGACGGGGCCATTGTCTTGGCCCCACACTTGTAGTGTATTTTGGAAAAACTCAAGGAATATATTACCAGCTCGATGCACGGAACAAAGGGGTGAGTTTCCGCAGGTCACGCTGAAGTGGGCCCAAAGCAGGCCACTAGAGCACCGGCCCCAGCAAAACCGTTCTCCCATGCCGGAGGCACTTTGCGGGGATTTTTCTTTTAAGAGACAGAGACTGTTGCTTCGACTTGCCGGCCCCCTCTGAACACCGATGCTCCAGCAACTGCTATGAGCCTGTTGTCTGAGCCCGTTAAGAATGAAATCACGGATTTCGCGTTTCTACTCGAGCGCAACCTTCCGCCAAAGGAATAGAATCGAACTAACCAGTGGAGCGCTGGGCTCTGCATGCTCGGGGTGGGGAATGAACCTTTTACATAACAAGGGAAACCCAGAAGAAAGACTAATTGGATTAATTCTCTGGAAGGGGGGTTCCTGGATCGGACCTCCTCGCTTCTCTTGTCCAGAGTTTTGCATGTGAAATGTCACCTGGTGAGCCTGGAGCGACTTCTCAACTGGTGCCATTAGCCAAAACTTTTGATTTTGAGTTCAGGAGTGTGAGCTAGGGATATATATCTTAGATATGAGAGAGGAGCCAGGGAACTCTGGGGTCTCATAACACCCGTTTGGGGTGTTCGCAGTTGGGATGGAAGTGGCTGGTGCTCACACAAAACCCGGATTGAAAATAGAAAGTGCCCACAGTTCTAAGGATCCCCTCACCAAACACCCAAAGGACTCTAGTTCTGTGGAGGGATCAACTAATATCCCAGCTAGGACATGCCAGCTTTGGGGTATGAAGAAGGCCTCCAGAGATCGTGTACGGACCCCTTGAAAATACTCGACCACTAATTCTGTACAAATGGGCTTAATCTGGTTAAATCCATTCACTTTTAGAGCCGTGGCTCTTAGGAGGTTTTCCTTGAGTTAAAAGAATATTGAAGCAAAGGTTCTCCATCCTCAGAACCACGACTGATTGCTAGCGTGTGGAAAAGACAGACCCCAGCGGGGCCTGAGCCGGGTGCCGCTCTCCAGAGAAAATCGCTTCTAGCCTCCGCAGGTGCTCGCTGCTAGCTATGCCGGACTTCGGAGGCTCAGGCTTTAGCTATGCTCAGGGGCTCACAGCCACCCAGGAAAGCGTGCGGGCTTGACTGTGCGGGAGACAGAAAGAAAAGTACCCTGGAATGTCGCAGATACCCCTGGGCCGGCGGTCTCTGCCACCAGATCCGCAATGTAGGCCGAGAGAGGCCTGGAACCTTCCTTCCAGAATGGAAGAACGTTGTCTGGGAAGATATCTAGATAGCTTAATCTTTTTATGACCTGCCTAGGGGTGGTTGGAGGGGAGCAGAGCTGTCTGTGGTGCTATTTGCAAGTAAGTTAATGTGTATCAGGGCACAGCTGAGGCCGGCCGGCACTTGTTGCTCGGCTGCAATGCCTTCACATTCTCCCGGGTCTCAGTCAAGCTGCAGCCTATGCCCAGGCTGTTCTACCACCACCCAAAACTCCAGCAGGGATTGGAGTGGCCTGGTGGAGAGACTGGGCCTAATGGAAGGAGTAAAGGTTTTTTTTGAGAACCTCTACATAGAAAGGACATAGGAAAAGTAACAGAATTTGAAGTGCGGCGGGTCTCCAAAGATGCTAGGCGTAGAAGTTGATCGGCTGGAGAAGATGATGGGTATTTTCGTTGTAAGAGATTACGTGTCTTCCCGTCTGTGTTGTGAATCGTGGCGACCCTATAGTGCCTGATGTCCACCACACAGCTCTCAAACTGCAGGCCGGTTCACAAAACTCAGTGCCAGGCCTCTTCTGATGTTCTTCATTCTGCTCTTCCCCCCCCCCCCACCCCTGCTCCCCTTGCAAGATTACTGCCTCGGTATGGAGCGGCTAGTGAATTGCGTCTTCGTGGCCCGGAGGCTACAGTCCTGAGCGCCCATCTCTCTTCGCCCAAAGCTACGAATGCCCCAGGACCACCGGGCTCGCCGCCGCCACTCCCTCCCTGCAGCGGGATTCCAGAAGCAAGAGCCTCCAGTGCGCGGTGAGACCCGGTACGCGGTCGCCCTCCCTCGCTTTGGACGTTCCGGGCCCTCACCCCAGCTCCTAAGCATACCACTACCCTGCCCAAAGCCAGGGCCGCCACGGGGCCTGGCCGGGGGCGGCTGGCTCCCAAAGCTCCTGCAAGTAGCATAAACACCTCGAGCTCGCCGCGAGCCAGCGAGCATCTTTATGCAACTTTATGTCCAAGTGAAAGCGCGCTCCTCAGCGTGCGCGCACGCGCACACACGCATTTACACTCACACTTTCACGCATCCGCTTACACACTTAGCGCTGGACCGAAAACTTCTGCACGCTCTCCTCCTCTCCTGGGATCCCACTGTCAAGTTGCCCTGCCTGAACTTTTTGCAACTCTTTCTGAAGTGCCCCCCCCCCCCCGTCCCTTCTCCTCCTCCCCAATGTCTTCTCCCCCCAAGTCCCACCAGGACTAACCTGTGGAATCCATGTCGGGTTCCTCCAGTAACCCACAATGCATGCTCTTCCCATGGACAGCACAGACGCCCCCCAAAAGTCCTGATATTTGGGGATCCCCTGTGCTAGAGATGCCCAGGGAGGAAGGGAGGGAAGGAGCAAGGAAGGAAGGGATAGCGAGAGAGGGGGAGACGGTGGGTGAGAGGGCAAAAGGATAAAAGGGAAAAAGAAAGAACAGAGGAAAGAAAAGAAGCGAAGAAGGGGAAGGGAAGGAAGCAAGCTAGAGCAGAGGGAGAGAGCGAGAGAGCGAGTAAGGGAGCGAGGGGACACTCAGTAATCCAGTCGGGCAAAGCCAAACCCGTCAAAATGTTTGCGGATGTTTCATGGGAAAAAACATCATTTTATAGGAGCCCCGATGGGAGCAATGTCATTGATAGGCCAGCGGGCCTGATGAATGGCCGCTCGTCAGATGGGGCCGTGGCGAGGCGCACTGTGAAGCCCATTGTGGGCCTGTTTTGAATAAGAAAAGCCGCCTCCGAAAAGGGGGGCTCAGAGCGACGCAATCCCAGCCCTCCGACTTCCCCCTTCTATTATAGCATTAGCAACGTTTTTCTTATTTAAAGTTCCAGAGGCCTTCTCCAGCCTTAGCCCGGCACTCATTATAGGCGAAATCAAAATTGGCTTAGATCTGCCCCCCTCTCCAGTCCTCCCGCGCCCTGGCCCCGCGCGGTGCAGCCATGAAGAGGGGTGCAGAGGTACCCGGGCCCTAGGAGTCTCCTGTGCGGCCACGAGTGGGCCCGACTCCTTTTTCCTCTCCCCTTGAGACACGTCCCATTTTCGCCTTGAGTTAGATTTTGAGTAGGGGCCCGGGAGCAATGGAGAGGGACTATGCCCCGAGTTCCTTCCACGCAGATCCGCGGACGTGCGTGGGAGTAGAGGCTGTGGAAGGGGAATCTGAAGCCTTAGGTTCCCATTGCCAGTCTGAGGGACAAGACTAGGCAGCGAGGGGGTGAGGGGCTGGCTTGCCTCCTCCAGAACTTTTGTACCCCTTGTCTCTCGCCCTACGGGTCTCTCCAGATCTGCGAGCCTCGCTGTCTCTCTGTTTCTCCCTTGGCTGCTTGAGTCTCTTTGTCTCTCCCTGGTTCTGCGTCCCCCCTGGGTCATTGGGACCCTCACCCCCCAGCCTCTCGCCTCTTCCCATAACCCTGTAAGTCAGTCTGTCTGCGTCTGGGCCCCTCCCTCTTCCCATGTCCCCCGCCTCCCCCTCCGCCACCCTCTCGGTCCCCCACAGCCAGCAGCGGAGTTGGTGAGAAGCCCCAGCGTCCGAGCTGGGGACGCGGCTTTCCCAGGGACCCCTCCCCGGCGCAGTTGAAAGTGCGGGAGGGGGAGGGGGCCGGGGCTTGTGGATCGCAAGTGGAAAGTGGGGGTGGAGGGGGGGCTCCCGTGGCCCCGGGAAAGTGGCCGCTCGCGGGCCGGCCGCACTGTCATTAGAATATGAATGGGCTCGGCGGGCGGAAGAGAAAGGCGGATTACCCCGCTGCTTTGACCATGGACAGAGGCAGCGCCAGCGGCGCAGGGGCGGATCGCCCGGGTCCCTCCCGCCGAGCCGGGTGCGCTTCTTGCCTGCGACCCCGGGGCCTGCCCACCTCGGGCCTCTGGGTAGCCCCCGAGCCTCGCCGAGTGGGACAATGGTGGGAGGGGGCAAGGGACCAGCACGTGCCGAGTTAAGGTCACGAGACGCGGGGAAAGGGCAGCAACGGGTGCCGGGCAGAAGGCTGAACTGGGTTCTAATCCCGGCTCTGCAAATTCCTTCGTCTTTGTGGGCCTCAGCTTCCTCATCTGTGAAATGGGGCTAACGACGTTTCTTCCCATTGCTCTCCTCAGGCCCTGCAGGACCTCTGTGTGTAATTGCTCCTTCTTGCTCAGACTGCTGCTGAATCCAACCGGGTGTGTCTAGAGAACAAGCTCACACACTGTTATCTCAGAAAGCCTCCGCCCAGAAGTGCCCAGAAGCCCTCAGCCACCAGCACTAAGTAAACCTTTCCTCTCTGGTGGTGGATGAAAAGCTTTAGCGCCCGAAAGGGATGAATACTATCTCCTCAAACCCCCGTGGGTCCCAAGTGAGAGATCAACGGCTGAGTCTTTTTCTAGCCCGTGGTGGACTAAATGCCAGGGTGCGTAGTCAAAGCTGAGCTCTGCTGGGTGCATCAGGTGACAGTGAGGATCCTGTCTCCGAGAGGAGAGTGGCTACCACCCGGAGTGTTGGGGGTTCCCTGGGGAGTTCTTGTCCACCGAACCTGTGGGGCAGAAGTGATCTGTAGAAGGCAGGTGAGAATGTTAACCCAGGAGTTGCTAGCATTACACTCATGAGTAGTGTGTGTGTGTGTGTGTGTGTGCCTATGTGTGTGCTGGGGGTGTTGGGATGGGCTGCCTTCACAAAGCAAGGATGACAGAGAAGGACCAGAAGATAGAGGAGCTGTGAGCTTCTGCCCCCGCTGGTGCTGGAAAACACACCAAGGCCCTCTTCCTCTCTAACCTGAGAGGAGAGGGGTTCTCTGAACTTCTGTTGGGGTGAGGGGAGGGAGCCGGCATGCTGCTGATTGGGTTGTGTAGTGCGCCTGCTGTATGGACAGGTTAGATGGAGTGAACAAACATCAGAGACTGTCACTCAGGAGGTGACACTGGAGCTTAAACATGGTGCTAACTTTCACTGCAAGTCAGATAAAAAAAAAAACTTGTAAAGAATGCTATCCAGGGGCTGACCTAGGTACATACATAGTAGACACCGAGCTGTGGCAGCTTCTGCAGCTTCCTGAAAGTTTGCCATCCTTTAATAAAATGGCTTAGTTGAATACTAATAGGTACCACTGCCATGGACTTCAGTGAATTCCACCTCATTTAACCCCACCACACAGGGAGCACACGTTGCTGTCCCCTCTTTAGAGAGGGCAATTGGCAGTCAGTATGCCCAGCCTGGGTAGTCATGGCTATGATAACTTTCATCTCGACCCTCTGGATCATAACACAGAAAGGGTGGAGGAGGGTACAGAAGCTGAGAGACTGGGGAGGGAATTATGATAACCCTGGAGAAAATGAGGGCCACACCAGAGTTAACCAGGCCTGGGACAGAGGCACAGAGGGTATGTGCCTTAGGGTATGTGTCCTTCTTAGGGTATGCCTAAGATTGTACAGCAAGAAACAGTAAAGGCACCCCTTAAATCCAGGTAACTTGTCTCAAGAAAGAATAAGCCAATATAAAAGAAGATGTCCCGCAAGACTTGTCCTCTGCAATAACCTCTCCACTATGAAGTGCCTGTGACCCTGAGCTCCTGGGAATCTGATCTTCTCTGCATACACTCCTGCTGAGACCAGTCCTTTATTCAGAACCCCAACCCAGAGATGGATGCCACATGCAGTCCCTAGAACTGCCTGAAGTCGGTCCTTTCCAGATACCCTGGCTACCTCACCCATGTGAACTTCTTCCCACACTGCCTGTGAAGCTGACCTCATCCTTCCGCATCCCTTAGTGGGGTTCTGGAGCTCCATCTTTAGAGTGCAGGTGACTCATGGTCTTCAGGTTTGTAGCACACAGTCACATGAGGGCTGCTGAAGTTCCCGTTGTCACATCTATCAGACAGGAAGAAGAAAAAGACAAGAAGCTGGAAAGGGTAGCCTTGCATCATCAGTGTTTGGCTTATTTACCTTTCCAGAACACTGTATGTCTTGGTTATTTTCATCTGAAAGACATCCTAAAAGACTGGTGCTTAATTTAGTCAATCACATGGGCTTTTTGAGCAAACTGGGAAGAGGGTCTTGTAGGCACGACTTGGGTATTTTCTTGAGAGTTAATTGATGTAGGAAGGCCCAGCCCACGTGGGCAGTACCACTCTTAGGCAGGCACTCCTGTGTGTGATAATTTGTATATGCCAGGGAGTGGCAATATTAGAAGGTGCAGCTCTGTTGGAGTAGGTGTGTCACTGTGGGGGTGGGCTTTAAGAGTCATCAGGTGGTACTGGTTTTGAAGACATGAAGGGGTCATGAGGAGCAGCTGAGGCTTGGCACTGTGAGAGGCCATGGAAGGCCATTGGTGAAGGTGCAGCCTCAGTTGCAGTTGATGGCCCAGGACTGAAGGAGTCATGCAAAGGAGTTGATGCTTGGCACCATGAAGAGGGCCTATGAGAGGCTATTGGTGAAGCCTAGTTACAGCAGAAGACCCCAGTGAGATGCCAGTATCATGGGATGACCACCAAGAACAGTAGCAGCAGTGGAGTGGATCAACCTGAGCTTGGAGTGCTACAGAGGGCAGGGCTGGAGAAGTGAAGCCAGCCCTTTGGAGGAGCCCAGATCATGTGTGGATCCCAGACACTGGAACAAGAGGCTACAGCATTGGAGTTGCCTGGGAGACCCCAAGATTCCAGAGCCATGATCTACCTGCTGAGGAAAGCTGCTCATGTAGTGGAACCAGCCCAGGAGCAAAAAGTTTGTCGCAGTCTACGAAGATGAAAGAGAAGTTGTTGATCTGAAGACTGCATTGACATCAGCCATGGAGATGCAGAGTTTGGAGTCTGCCCAGCTGGTTTCCTGACTTGCTTTGGGGATTACAGTTAAGTGATTGGATGAATCTCAGAAGAGACTTTGAACTTTGGATTTTTAACATTGTTGAGGACTTTGGAAGTTGGACTGAATGTATTTTGCATTATGCCATTTTTAGGTATGGCCCCCAAAGACTCATATGTTTGAACAAGCCTATGGGGGCCAGGGAATGGAATGCGGTGGTTTGTATATGCTTGGGCCAGGGAGTGGCACTATTAGTAGGTGTGGCCCTGTTGGAATAGGTGTGTTATTGTAAGCATGGGCTTTAAGACCTCATCCTAGCTGCCTGGAAACCAGTACTCTGCTAGCAGCCTTTAGATGAAGATGTAGAACTCTCAGCTCTGGCTGTACCATGCCTGTCTGGATTCTGCCATACTACCACCTTGATGATAATGGACTGAACCTCTGAACCTGTAAGCCAGCCCCAATTAAATGTTGTCTTTATAAGAATTGCCTTGGTCATGGTGTCTGTTCACAGCAGTACAACCCTACCTAGACACAAGGTAAGCAGTGTCCTTCCTTGGTGGGTGTTTCGAGTTCCTGCCTTGTGTGTAACCCCAGCAGTTGGAAGAGGGAAGCAGAAGGACCAGGGGCTGAGGTCACACTTGGCAACACAGCTTGAGCTACAACGTTTCTGTCTGAAACAAAACAAACAAAAATCTAAAACCACACAGCAAGCTGGAGACCAAGCAGTCAAAACAGAAGCCTAACAACCAAACATCCACTGTCCAGACCCGTCTGACTTTCTAACAATTTGTAAAACTTGCTTGCTCTGCATGAAGATCCAAAGCAAGTCCTCACAAAACATATACCTAGTTGCTCTGGCTTTAAGCTTTAAAATCCAGGGAGTCCTCCTTGCCTTCCCTGAGTCCCCTGTCAGTCTCCAAAGCCAGACAACTCCAGGAGCTCACGCCCTGCATGTCCACGAGCCACCATCAGCCTATGTGAGCCCTGCCCCTTGACCTTTCACTTTCTCCTCTGTCAGGTTCTGAGTTTGCAGTTGTGTCTAAAGGATCACATTCAGGTTTACAGCTTTGACAGGAAAAGTATGTGGGAGGTGGCGAGTGCTTTCTGTCACTGCATATCAGGGCTCACAGATTCTCCTGTCACTAAAGAGGTTGCAGGGTTCAGGTATTACCAGCTGGATCAGTCGCCCCTGGCTGCTGTTTCCTTCGTGGTTTTAGCATTAGCTGGCGCCCATCACCTCTTTATTTCTAAGATGAATATTAGGCATTTATTTTTTCTTGGAGAATCATCTTAATCCTTTTCAAAACCAAATAGTTAAGACTCACAACTGTTTATACAAACCGCCACTGAGTTTATTGTTTTCTAACGGGCTGTAAAATGCCCGTATCAAAATCCTGGCTGCTCGTCTCCACTAGAGTTCTCTAGAAATAGTTTCTGTGCACTGTTTCATTACCTTGAGATAGTCGTATAAGGAAGATGCGCATGTAAGGAGTCACAGGAAAATCCTCGGTGTCACACGTTACCTGCCACCTTGTTTGAAACAGTCTTCCATAGCAGGATCTTCTGTGTGAGCCAGGCTTGCTGTCTCAGAAGCCTCTGAGGGTCCTGTCTCCAACCCACATCTCACTACAAGAGCATTGGCATTCCAGATTCTGTATATGGAGGTTCCGGACGACCTGAACTCAGTTCCTTCAACTCGTGTGGCAAGTGCTTCACCCACAGAGCCACCGTCCAGTGCCCCCCTCCTTGTAATAATTTTGTTGTTGACAGCTGAAACCCAAGGTTTATTGTGAAGATTCGAGTTAGCTGGGATGGAAGTCAATTCTGGCTAATGGTTGTTGAAGCATTACTCTACTCACACACTGCGGGTGAGGTGGGGGGAGGGGAGGAGGAAGGAGCCTTCCCATCCTATTGCAGTTCAGCCTTCTAGTCAGTGTCTGTGACTTTTTACACAAATGTCTCTTCTCGGTGGCTTCTTTTCCCCCTTGAGTGAGACACAGAGACGGAGCAAGTGCTGGAACAGGAGTGACATTACCTCCACAGGGCTCTGGGGCGAGCCTCTGGGGAAGTCCCCATCCCGGAGTGTGGGCTTTTGTTATGGAAACAGCTCTGGACATATTTTATAACTATGAGTCTTCTCTGTTAGAGCCATAAAGGGGTCGTTCTTAGATCTTAGCCGTGAGAACCTGGTGGGGTTACAGGCAGGGCAGTGCTGAAGACTGGGGTCCCTGAGAGCTTTTCCCTCCTGCAGTGGGCTCACACTGTTTGTGATGAACCCCAGCAATTCATGAAAACCACCATTCATGTCCTCCTGTCAGTTCATGGGACTCCTGCCCTGTCTGTCCTGGGCAAAGCTCCCGGTGTCTCTGGTGCCTCCTCCTCCTGCATCTTTTGGAGGGCACTTGGCCCCACAAGGTCATCCTCCAAGGGGTCTAAACATTCATTGCTGCTCTGTTTGTCAGCTTTCTCTGATTTTAAGTATGGGAATGATCCTTCCTGGGCTCAAGAGTTGAAATTCCAAGTAGATTCTCTTATTCTATGCAGCTTTTCTTTTAATTTTTAACAGAAAGCATGTTTCCCTGTTACATGCTAACAAAACCAAATACGTAAAACAGTGTCTGCTATGAAATATTTAATATTTTAATTTCTGTCCCAAATACCCTATCCTATATTCTCCTTCCTTATAGGAGCCATTTCTTAAAACACACACAGACACACAGAGACACACACACAGACACAGACATACACACACATAGATACAGACACACACACACACACAGACAAACACACACAGTGCACCACACCACTTTGTCTTCCCATTATTGCTGTTCGATAACCACTCACATAGTCACAATGGAACAGGTTTTAGATTCATGTTAAGAGCTGGTGTCTTAGGGACCTCAGTTGGGTGGGGGAGGGGAGGCTGTCAGTTAAAATGACCATGGGTCTGGAGAGAAGGCTCCATGTGTAAAGATGCTTGTTGCCAAGGCTGATTGACTTGAGTTCCATCAATGGAACCTGTAGGTGGAAGAAGAGAACTGACCCCTGAAAGCTGTCCACCAACCTCTATACATGTACCGTGTGTTTCTGGTCATAAACATGCTGTGTTTGCTTTTTCCTGGGACCACAGTGTCACTGGAACCTTGCTCTGGGCAGCCACAGGCAGTGATGGTTCACCCTTCCAGGGTATGGTGCCCCTGCAGCCCCTCTTTTCTGCTGACAGCCCCCAACTGCACAGAATTTTTAGACCCTATCACCCAGCACAAGCCAGCTTCCAGCTCATGGCTCGCTGCAAGCCCAGCTCCTCTGTGTCCTTCCCTGGGAGTTCCACTTTCTGTTCCTGTCCTGGCCACCAGTTCCCTGAGGTGCTCAATTTGTTTTTTGAGCCTAGCCCTGTGTTTGATTTCTCTTCTGTGTGTTGGTGCATTATTGCTGCCTGTATGGGAAACAGCGGAACCTTGAGGCATGAACTGTCACAGGTGTATTTTTTTTAATACAACCAGAGAAAAATACATACTAGTATCTAAAATTTCTGGGACCTGCTGGACTGTTTTGCATGAAAGCTAGCGTGCTATGCGTTTAAAGGCTTTATTTTGTATACTGGCCTATTCAGAAGCCTCTTTATCTCTAAGATGGACATTAGGCATTCATTTATTTTTCTTGGAGAATCATCTAAATTCTTTTAAAAAACAAATAGTTAAGACTCACAACTGGCTGGGCGGTGGTGGCGCACGCCTTTAATCCCAGCACTTGGGAGACAGAGACAGGTGGATTTCTGAGTTCGAGAGTTCAAGCCCAGCCTGGTCTACAGAGTGAGTTCCAGGACAGCCAGGGCTACACAGAGAAACCCTGTCTCAAAAAACCAAAAAAAAAAAAAAAAAAAAAAAGACTCACAACTGTTTTAATTGTTTCAGAAATTTTGGTTTCCCTCCTTATTATTTCCTCCATGTCCATCTTTCCTGATTACAGCCTTATTTCTAGAGCTCCCCCGTGCTCTAACACAGTGACTCCTGGTTCTAGAGCTCCCCCGCTCTAACACAGTAACTCTTGGTTCTAGAGCTCCCCCGTGCTCTAACACAGTAACTCCTGGTTCTA
>NW_021604716.1:1239331-1243229 GCF_004785775.1 Grammomys surdaster | reverse complement strand
TGCTCTAACACAGTAACTCCTGGTTCTAGAGCTCCTCTGTGCTCTAATACAGTAAATTTGGCCTTTTCCTTCTGCTCTCCTTGTCTACTGTTTTCTTCTTGCTCTAATTCCTTGATTATGAATTAATTTATCTCCATTCTATACTATTGATAAATATTAATGTTTTAGGTTTTATTTTTTCCATGCTACTTTGTTGTCTCTTAAGTCTTAAATGTGAACACTCTATCATCATTGTCTAAATATTATAGAATTTGTTTTGCATTTCTTCCAGTTGAACGACAGTGGTGGGCATTGTCTTGACTTCTGTCATTGACTTAGTGGCCTTCTTGTCTTGGTTTGTGCTGTGACTTAGACAATTAAGCATGCTTTGGGGTTTCAGGAAGATGATACCTTGCATTTGCCTGAAATATTTTAATTAAACTATATCTGCATAGAAAGATGATGTCTCCTACAGCTAATTCAATTTCTTAGCTACACACACACACACCTCCGACACACACTTACTGAGGAATTTGGATGCTATTGCATTTGGTATATGAATAAATGTAAAATCAGTTCTTAATGTAGTGTGTAATTTTAAAACCCACGCTAGCTCCTTGCCTTGTCTCCTTGCCCAGTGCCATGGCCACTCTTAGTTCTAAGATCACACTGCTGCCAGCTCCACTTCCAACGTCGCCCACTCCCCCAGCTGGATTTGCCAAGCCAACAATTGCCCTCCCCCCCCAAAAAAAACCAACCAATGGGAGCTGCTGTTCACACTTCCAGCTAACTGCCCCGGCTGCCTGCTCTCTTGCCCACCTGACTCGCCATGGATGGAAAACACCAGCTTTAATACTTTAAAACTAGCCAGATAACACAACTGTTGGGCTAAGAATCTACTGCTCTGAACTCATTAGAACTCTGCCGGTGGCTGAGACAGCCTCTCCCTCTAGTAGCCCTCAGAGCCTCCTCTCTCCAAAGCCTGGCCTAAAAGCCCTGTATCTCTTTTCTTCCTCCTCCTTCTGGGACCTGGAAATCCCGCCTCTTTATCTTCACCCAGCGATTGGCTTCAGCTGTCTTTATTGACATAATCAAGAAACAATTAGGAAACCAGATTTTAATATTAGCTTCTCCTCCTACATCTTAAGTTCATTTTATATTAGAAATTACCTTTGTTTACCCAGTATAATGCTTTTGTCTTTAAGTGACTTTTTTTCTTTGTTTTCTTCCTGTTTATATTCCCCAGAGTGTTGACCTGTGTCTCCACCTCAGCTTTTCCAGGCTGCCGTGTTGGGGTTCTCAGGATTGCTAAAGACTGAGCCTAATCTATGATTCAGCTTGAATCTCTTCTTTTTAAAAACTTTATCCAGTTGTCTTTACAAAGAGCAGCAGACACACTTGATGTCTGTTTTGTTATACATTGTGTCATAGACTTTATTAGTCACTTTTCTTTTTGTTGTGCCAAAATGCATGCAAGCCACTTAACGGTCTGGCTGGAGCATGACTCAGTGGTTAGGAGCATCAGCAGCTCATCCTGAGGACACGGGTTCGATTCCCAGCACTCACATGGTGGCTCATAGTCATCTACAACTCTAGTATCAGGAGATCCCACATCCTCTTCAGGCCCCTGAGGGTACCAGGAATGCATGTGCACAGACACATATGCAAACAAAACACTCATACACATAAGATAATAAGACAGTAAACTCTTCTTAAGAAGCAACTGAAGGGAGGGTTTATTTTGGTTTATAGTTTGAGGGCTCAGTTCCTCCTGGTAGGGAAGGCCTGATGGCAGGATCCTGAGGCAGCGAGTCACACTGCAGCAGGAAGCAGAGACGTGGGCGCTGCTGCTCAGCTCTCTTCCTCCTTTCTTTTAAGTCTGGAGCCCCAGCCCAGGGGACAATGCACACTTGGGGTGGGGTCCTCTCTCCTTATAGCTCTTGCTACCTTGCTTTAAGCTCTGGGAACAGGCCTCCCCACCAGCCCCCACCCAGATTCCCCTGGATCCATAGATGAGAGATGCAGACACACACATTTTTCAGTTTCAACCTGCCTTATTGGGTCAGTTGCTGGGCACTGTTAATCTCTGGTGGCTACTGTGCCCTTCCCAGCACTCTTAGCTCAGCACCTCTCAACCTGCTCTGGCTTCCGGTGCTCAGCCACCTTCAGTTTAATTTTTGTGAAAGATGTAAGGTGTACATCCATGTTCGTTTCTAGTTTATTTTTAATTTTTATCTTTACATTTTTATGTATTCCAGCATCAGTTTTGGATAAACTATCCCTTCTCCATCGACATGCTTTTCTACTTCGTGTAAGTCTGTTTGTGCTCTCACCGTGCGATGCTGCTACTCTGTACGCTGACTTGTTTGCCAATGCCACACTGTCTTGATTGTTACTTCATATTAAGTGTGAATTCTCACCTTTGTTCTTTTTAGGGGTTGTTTTACTTGGTTTAGCCTTTGGCTTTTCCTTGCCAACTTTATAATCCTTTTGTCAGTTCCCACAACCTACCTTGCTAAGGTTTTTATTTGGACTGCATCTGTATAAGATGCTAGGCTGGAAAATTCGACATCTTAACACTATGGAGTTTTCCAATCCATGAGCATTGGATGGCTCTCCATCACTCAGCCCTTCCTTGGCATACATCTGTGCACTATTGCACTTTCTTCATGCAGCTCCTGTGGGTGCTGTGGTGGTTGATGGCACAGCACATGCCGATCCTGATAAGTGGCCATGTGACCTTGAGAACTGCTGCTGTTGAATGGAACGTTCTGGCCATGTGGTCAAGGCTACTGTTCTGGTCAACCGTATTGCTCCTGACTCCCAATCTATCAGCTGCTGACAGAGAACACCATGGTGGGGCTGTCTGCTTTCCTTCTATTCCCTTTCCCTTCATAGATTTTGGTGCTTTATTTCAGTTACAGATGCATTAAGTGCTGGGTTTTTGTTTGTTTGTTTGTTCGTTTTGTTTTTTTCTGTTGTTTTGGAGTCTTGTCTCTTTTATCATTATATAGTGCTTCCTAGTAATTCATTATGGCCTTCTCTGTCTAAACTAAACTAATAGCTTTCTTTTTGGATAGTGTTAAAGCTGCAGGAAGCTTCTTTCACTGACATGTAGGAGAGGGGGGGTAGCTCTAATGATCTACTCATCTGTAAACTGTCATACTGACAACACCTGAATTTGAACAAGCACATTCAAACCATAGCTTGTGATGACTTGTTACACATGTATGTGTGTGTGTGTCTATACATGTATCTATCATGTATTTCTATCCATCCATCCATCTATCCATCCATCTATCTACCTATGTATCATTGATTTATACCTAATCTATCATCTATCTATTCATCTATCAATGTATCATCCATATCTATCTTCTATTACCTATTAATCATCTATCTACCTATCATCTGTCTACCTATTAATCATATCTATCATCTGTCTCTATCATCCATCTATCATATCTACCTATCTATCCATCCATCATATCTATCTATCTATCTATGTATCTATCTGTCTATCCACCCATCATATCTAATATCTATCTATCATCTATCTATCTACCCATCTATCTATCTACTCATCTATCTATCCATCCATCTATCATATCATATCTATCTATCTATCTATCTATCTATCTATCTATCTATCATCCACCTATCCATTCTATGTATCTATCTATGTATTTATCTATGTATCTATGTATCTATCTATCTATCTATCTATCTATCCATCCATCCATCCATCATATTTATCTATCATTTCTCCACCCATCATATCTAATATCTATCTATCTATCTATCTATCTATCTATCTATCTATCTATCCATCCATCATATTTATCTATCATTTCTCCACCCATCATATCTAATATCTATCTATCTATCTATCTATCTATCTATCTATCTATCTATCTAT
>NW_021604716.1:1151390-1239321 GCF_004785775.1 Grammomys surdaster | reverse complement strand
TATCTATCTATCTATCTATCTATCTATCTATCTATCTATCTATCTATCATCTATTATCTCTCATCTCTAGCCATCAAAAAGACAAAGAAACAATTACCTACTCAACAGTAGTGAGTGAAGTAACCCTACCCTTAGATTTTATCTTGAAATAAAAAGAAAACTGACTGGAAGAGAAATGGGCTGAGCCCAGATCTGAGACAGGAAATGTGTCATAAGGGACTGAAGAATCATGGCATACCATAAGGTAAGGACATTCAAGTTCTACTGAGCTTGCGTGGACTCGAGAGGCCATGTGAACAGCTTCTGGACATCGATGTGTCAATGTGAGCATCAGAAGAAGAATAACCACAATGAATTTTAACCATAGAATATCTGTAACCCTTAAGTTTATAACAACAAACTCCAACTCCGCTGCTTCCCACTGAAGGATGCTAGAAAAATAATTTATATTTTGACAACCTGTATGGGGGAGTATCAAATAGTTGACCTTTATTATGTGAAATTTACCTCTGAATATCCACAGTTGATGAGGAAACATATCTATTAAAAAAGCATGTCCTAGCTACTCCATGAAGGAGGAGTGACAGGGCCTGTTATATTTTGCATTTCTCAGATGATCTGGGTATTATACATGCAGGATAGCTGACATCACAGACAGAGGGATGAACTATAAATCATGAAACAATTGGAAGAAAATAGAGAATGCTTCAGGGCACTGGTCTGGTTTTCCCCAAGGCACGGACAACAAAAGCAAAAATTAACAAGTGGTATCACATCTAACTTAAAAAGCTTTTTCAGGGCAAAAGAAACAGTCATCAGGACGAAGATGCTGCCTACAAACGGGAGACAGGTTCAAAAGCTTTAATTAGGATTAATCACCCGGCAGTGGTGGCGCACGCCTTTAATCCCAGCACTTGGGGGGCAGAGGCAGGTGGATTTCTGAGTTCGAGGCCAGCCTGGTCTACAGAGTGAGTTCCAGGACAGCCAGGGCTACACAGAGAAACCCAGTCTCGAAAAACAACAACAACAAAAAATTAGCATTAATCTACAAAATATATAAGAAACCTTAACACCACCCCAACAAAAACAAAACAAGATAAGAAAAAACAAAACAAAAAACTCAGAGAAATGATATGATTGAAAAAATGGTTCAATAATCGGAACAGACATTTCTCAAATGGCAACTATGTATACAAAACTGTTCTACACTGCTAATCCTTGGGGGAAATGCAAATCAAAAGCAGGGGATACATCATACCACCCCAGTTAGAATAGCTGTTATCAAAAAGACAAAAGGAAATATTGGCAAAGATGTGGAAAATGGGAATTCTCCTACATTGTTGATGGGAATATAAATTAGTACAGCCATTGTGGAAAACAGAATGGAGGCACCTCGGAACTAGAACCAGAATTGTCATGTAACCTGGCAATCCTACCACTGGCATCTACCCAACGCAGACAAAGTTAGTATGGTGGAGGGACACTGTACTCACAGTCACTGCAGTGCTGTTTAGAGTAGCACAGGACCATCATAGCTAGCTATTGATAGGTGAACAAATATCGAAAATGTGGTATGAAATGGAACTTATTCATTTGGGAGAGGGGGAGGGGAAAGAAGAGGAAGAGGGAGACAGAGAGGCAGAGAGACATAGAGGGAGAGAAGAAGAGAGAGAGAGGGAGAGAGGGAGAGAGGGAGAGAGGGAGAGAGGGAGAGAGAGCCATTCTCATGTTCTCAGTCACTAGGAACTACCTATCTGTCCACAGCCCCATGTCTCATCAGATGAACCGCCGACTCTGGCACCCAGCTCCAACAATGGCTCCTGACCAGTCTCTCTTGTCCTGTAGGTTCACTATCGGCTTCTCTGTACAAGTTAGAACTTAGGCACTCTCTTGCTTTCTGTCTCTCTGCTCCCGTAAGAATCCACTTCCTCACTTGCTCCACGGAGCCTGACTTTAGATATATCATCTTTCCACGGGCTAATGTCCATTCCCAGTGAAATCAGTGGGGGCGGTGACCTCCTCTGGGACCCTTGTCCTGACTGCTCTCTGGGATGCCACTGGATGCTCGGTAGAAGAACGTAGTCTCACAGCCTGTTTTTAGAGCCACCATTTAGAGTGGAAAGCCCACAAAATCAGTCATCCCAGAGACGATGGAAGCTGATAGCACTGGAAGAGTCAGTTACTTCTTTGGCTGAGCATCCAATGGAACAGTGCCTTAAAGTGTGGATTTACAGGATGACAGACAGACAGATGGACGGACAGACAGATGGATGGACAGACAGATAGGTGGGTGACACACACACACAGACACTTCAAAATCTACCCAGAACCCCTTTATTTTAGTGACTCACTCTGGAGCAGAGGGGAGAGGAGACTTTACCGTGGAGACTTGCTGAGAGTAGCTTTGTTTCCACTTACTCCTTCCGATATGCTGCGCATGGGGTTGAGCTTGCCAATGGTCTGCACCTGAACCCCAGGCCCCCTCGCTAAGCGTCTCTGTGTCCTTGGCCATGCGGAGTGCCCGGAGAGGAAGCGGGTCATCTGGCTCATTCCTGCAGTTCCAGGACCCAGTAGACAGCCTGGTATTTAGAAGGCAGAGTTTTGTCTGGTGGAGCACATAAATGCTTTAATTTCTCCTTATCCCTTTCCAGAGTTGGGGAATTCCACAATGAGACAAGCAATGGACAGCGTACGCCAGGCAGACGAACTGCTCTCTCTTGGCTTGGCATGGTCTAACTAGATGACTACAGAAGAGAGGAGGTTTGAGGGCTCCAGATCAGCTGATCAGTAGAACCTACAATATGTTTGAAGCCCCCTCTTGGGGCTTGCCTAAGCCCATCCATAGGTTCTGGCTGGATTCCAGCTGCTGGTCAGCCTCTCCTTGCCGCCTTAATCCAGGTTTAACGAGATGAGTGTCATTAGAAGAGGTGGACGGTTATCCTTTAAGTGAGCAAAGTGACTCTTCCCACCCAGAAGGACTGATTTTAATAACCCAGTGCAAGACCCCCTTTAAGGTACAGGATGACTCTGGCACAGCGGTTAAGTGTTACACAAAACAGACGTGAGTCTTCAAAATCAAAGGCGTTTTTCATTCATGTGAGAAAGGAATCAGTAAGCCGCATGAAAACTGGGGTGGGTAAAGTCCCCGGGGCCTCTGGTCCACAGCAGGAAAAGCTCAGAGTAGATTGGACACAGGGGCAGGCAAGCTTGGCCGCCCATAATTCAGAGATAGAAGGCGGCAATCTCCCCTCACCCTCGTTTCATGTGCGGCCTTTTGCTTCTGATCTGCCATCAGTTGCCTAATTGGCGGTGACTGTTTCTGTGGACACAAGGGTCTGCTAAATGTGTAAGGCCTGCATTTTTCCAGGGGAGACTTTTTCCTTTGCACATAAGCCAAAGATTCCTTCATGCATAAATTCTTTCTCATGCAGGTCACTAGATTCTTGTGCAGGAGACATGAATGCCAAGCCTTCCGCGCAGAGCTGGATATTTGCACACACAAACATTTCTATGATCTGGTCACACACAGCAGTTAGGTCTGCTAGGTGGGAATCCCTGCAAGGCCATATGCACATCTTGAAATTCCTACATTTATGAAAATGCCCTGTAGGCTCCGCATTAGGGAAACACTTGGAGCTAGCTGTCTGCTCCTGCCAGTCAAGAGGGCTATCCTTTCAGTCAGCTGCATCTTTTGACTCTGTCTCCATTGTAACCACAGGTTGTCTGGGAAGATGTTCTTTATCCTGAGTATGTGTATGTATTCATGTGTGTGCATACATAGGGCAGAAGACAACCGTGAGTGTCATTCTCAGACATACTGCCCATCTCCTTTGCATTTTGGAGTACATCAGTTAGCCTAGGCTGGCTGGTCAGTTAGCCCAGGCTGGCTGGTGAGCCCCATGGATCAATTTGTCTGTACCTCCCCAATCACTCTGCCTCATGGGTCCCCCCCCACACACACTTTTCATTTTGGGGCATGTGTATGCGTGTGTTGGGGTATATACCTGTGTGTGTGCTTGTGTGAACACGCATGTGGAGATCTGAGGCTGCCACCAGGATCATTGATCTCTCTTTTGTCTTAGTCATTGATTCAGGTGTTCAGTCAAACCTGGAGATCACGGAGATAGGCTTGCTACCCAGCATGCTCTGGGACCCCTTCTCTGCCTTCTAGTGCTGGAATTACAGGAGAGCTGTCATTTCTACCCACCATTTATGTAAATTGTGGGGAGCTGAACCCTGGTCTGTATGCTTGGTCATCTCCCTAGCCCCCATGTGCAGCATTTTTACAGGTGTTCTGGGGATCAAATTCAGGATATCTTGCCTTCTTGACTGAGTCATCCCCACAGACCTACCTGGTAACATCTGAACAAAACTGTCACGCAGTCACTGTTGAGGATACAACTCTGGTATCCATCAGGCTATTGCCTGAAAGTGAGACACTACGGAAGAGTCCATCCAAGGGCTGGCAAATAGGTTCCGAACGGAGTCCACTTGTGATGAATCACCATAGCTGATATTTATTGAACACTTTCTTCATGGCTCCAGCAGATTGATTGGGCCAGCCTCAAGTCAGGCTTATTACCGTCTCTCACAGATGAGCAAGGAGACCCAGGCAAACTAATTTGGCCAAGACCATAGGAGGTGGCTGAGTCCCTGCTTGTGATCACAGCATGCTCTGGTCTCCCAGCTGTTCTTCTCCTGTCAAGCCAGGATGAAGACAGGTTTGCTAAGGGACGGCTGTGACAGCTTTCAAGTCGACCCAGGCAGGAAACAGAAGTGTGTGTGTGTGTGTGTGTACTTAGTATCCTTGATTTTATTTTAAGAGTCTATATACTTACTATCCTTAACTTCATGTAAAAGGTCCTATAACATCTACAGATTCTCTTGAACATGTGAGGAAGCTGAGGCTTAGCTTATTAAAAGACAACTTGGGGCTCTCCCAGGACCTCTGCCCTTATACAAGCTGGCATCAACACTCCCTATCCATTTTTGAAAGCAGTTCTGAGGTCACTGTGCTTCCTAGCCCTTGTAGGTTCACCCACCCACACGAGCTGAGAAACACGAGCCTCAAGTTCTATTGCCTAAGTAGGCCACATCTGCACTGACTTCAAGGTGGCATGGTCAGCCCCTCAAGGACAGGGGTGAGACTAGAAGGAACAGCTAGGAGAGACCCAGGAACTGTGAGCTTCTGAACATTCAATAAGTCTCTGGAAGGGCTGACAGCGCAGGTGGATCATGGATGGAAAAGTAGGGGTTGACATCTGAAAACAGTCTCACTGGATTCTGGGTCTGTCACCTTCCCCTTCCCCTTCCTCACCTCCTTTAAGGTGGATGGTTGGGAGTAAACCTTAGAATTTATTGAGCGTAGAATGGCAGCTGTTACACAGATTTAAAGAGGCTTCAACTTCACAACTTAGACTTGTGAGTGAAAAGGTGAGTTGTAGTTGTTCTAGAATTTTCTTCTGTTGATTCCTCAAGTCGAAAATTTGATTTCCTGAAGCCAGTCTGTTAACTACTTCTGGAGTCTCAAATCAAATTGGTAGCTTGGTTTTGGTAACAAACAATGAACTTCTTGACTGCCACTTCCCCCACCCCCATTTAAAACTTCCTCTTCAAAGAAGTGTGACTTTGATTTCCCACCCATCTTGGCCCCATGGTCCAGTGTAGTAAAAGTCCAACAACTTGCAGCCGACAAATGAAATACACATTTTTGTAGGACACACATGGAGTCAATCCAAAGGAGGGAGGTGTGATTTTTACAGTTGCTTTTCTGACCATCCATTTCACAGCAGAAGGGGCTGAGCCCAAGTAGAGGGGCCGAGCCACACACCTTAAGTGTTCAAGTCTTGTGTGACTCATTACTGCAAATAAAGGTGTCAGCCGAATGCAGCCTATTATGTAGCACCCAACCAGGGGCTTGTTAGAAACGGTGCTGACTTCCCACATGGAAGTGTTCTGTGGCCTCAGGAAACTGCCGGGGCTCCAGCGCTGACAAGCCACCGCACTTTGATGTCAGTGGTAAAGGGTGATTCCAAGCCAGCACGCTCTCTGCCTCAGTCGCTGTCATTCCTCATCATGGCTGGGAAGGAGGGCAGCTTGTCCAAATACTGCTTTGGAGAACTCCACAGCTTCTGCGCTCGGCCCAAAGTCCCCCTTCAGAGGAGCCTGGGCTTCCCTGTGTTGCTCTGCTGCTGCTTCCTGAACTGATGAACTCTGGGGGCCGAGGGGACCAGTTACCCAGTGAGCTTCCTATCTACGTAGGGTCTGATTCTGGCCTGATGAAGTTCCCTGGGCCAGAATGTCCCCCAGAAGGCATGTGACAGAAAGGTTGCTGTTCCCAATGAAAACAAAAGCAGATGTGTCAGCTTCTGCTTGGGGCCAGGCACACAGTCACATATAACCTCAACAAGAGCCCCAGGGTGGTACTGCTGTCCCTCTATTTGAAGACGGGAAAAGTCAAGCAGCAATGACACTTCTGAGACCAGGTAACCATGAGGCCGAGCATGGCTCCTTAGCAGCTCGGTTACCTCGTGGATTTAAAAGGATAGTGAAGAATAGCATAAACCCGATGTAAAACTATGTGATACCTTTTAAAGGTTGTTACTCTTCGTGCATGTTTCTGTGTACATGAATGCAGTGCAGTGCCCACAGAGGCCAGCAGACGGTGCTAGATCACTTGGAGCTGGAGTTACAGGTAGTAGCGAGCCTCCCAATGTGAGTGCTGGGAATCTTGGGAATCTGGACTGCTGAGCCATCTATCTGGCCCCTTGTGGGACTTTTTTTTTTTTTTTTTTTTTTTGGTTTCAGTATTTTATTCAAGTTTTATTTTAAGTGATGTTAATTACAGCATTTGAAGGGGAGGAGCTAATTCCACACAAAATGGAAGACTCTATAATGTACCCATTAAACTGCTGGAAAATAGTGGTGAGGGTACAAGAGGAGTCAGCTGAGATCCCTAGTGTAAGGGTGTGACCACAGTCACCCACCCAGCTCAGAGCCGGAGAACCTGGAAGCTATTTTATACTCTGGTGCAATGGCAAAAAAAAAAAAAAAAAAAAAAAAAAAAAGGAATTTAAAAAAATAGAAGAAAGAAAGAAAACCACACCACAACACATGGAAGAATTAAGTCCCGAATGACTGGCTCCATCAGGCCCACACTCTCCACCCTAAAATGGCACAAAAGACAGAGCTAACCACATCCTAAAGACTACTTTTGGTGTAAAACAGGTAACTGATGGGCTAGGGTGGGAACAGGGCATGACAATCTGTCTAAAAAAAAAAAAAAGTCCCTTTCACGCAGGTGGCAGGTGTGTACACACTTCTGAACAGATACGATCGGGACACCAGGGTTCAATGCTCGGGAAGTCACAATTTCATCTGGGGACTGGGTACAGATTTACAAAGGACCCATATGTTCACACCTTCCACTTGCAGCCTGGCATCTCTAGAGGGGTTCCTCTCCAACCCATGTCTACAGCTAAAAACAACCCTTTCTGGAATGGGTTTCTGCTGTACCTGAAACAGTAAACACCTTAAAGCCTCATCATCCTTAGCCTGGAGATCTAACGTGGTCTTTATCAACTCTCGCATCCTCAACATACAACACTAAAAGGTACACTAAATTCTGAAGGTAGCTATGCTACAAAATAGTTTAAAATGAAACGATTGTACAATATTCATCTATGCTTGAAATTCCAGTCCTAAACCAAGCTTGTGGCCGGCCTTGTTGACGTTCTTGCCATCAGCAGGGCTGACAGCATCAGTTTGATACCTGGTTTTAGAGTCTGTGTGTACCCCAAGCCAATCAGGCTGGAGTTATTCACTTTGGCCGAAAAGCAGGCATCAGCTGATACTTGGCTGCTATTCCAGAGTGAGTGTTACTGTTTCCTGCAGTCCAGGCGAGACTGACAGCAGTCTCCAACTTCTTGTTCACCTTCTGGTAAGTGGAGCCACCAAACTCAGTCACGTTAGTATGAAGCTGGAATTCGTCTGTCTTGTAGCCAACTGTGAAGTTGCTCTGGGTCACTCGGGACTTTGAGGTCTCAAAATTCATCTGGTAGCCAGCCAGCCAACCCTCATAGCCAAGAACCAGAGCACCCCGGATTGAAGGTCCAGCAACGTCAAAGTCCATGTCACAGCCCAGGTTGATATGCTCTCTTGTACCCTGTCTTGATTTTAGCATTTTCCCCCCCAGTGTTCGGTGAGAAAGATGAATCAAAGATCAGCTTCAGTCCATGAGCAAGCTGGTCTTCCACGGTGATCTCAGGGCCCAGGGTGTTGTCTGTTCCACTTCTCTGTAAATGTTAGCACATCCTCAGTCCATCTGTACTTGGTTTCCAGACTGCCATTCACTTTGGTGGTTTCTGTGTTGGCAGAACCTGAGCTGGTAAATTCCAATCCATTCTCGGACTTTGTTTTCAAATCAAGTTTTATTAAGCCAAAGCTGTAGCCCTTGGTGAAGACATCCCTGGCAGACTTGCCAAGATCAGTGTATGTGGGGGGCACAGCCATGTTCTCAGAGGTGGTGACAGTGGGAGCAGTGGCAGCTAAGGTGGGAGGTTGCTGCGAGGAGGCTGGGAGCGCAGCGAATGGGCCCCTTGTGGGACCTTAGAATAAACGGGAAGAGCTGAGGAGAGCTTCATCCCTGGATACCTCCTATAAGAAAGGCAGGCTCTGGCTCCCTCCCCCTCTCACCATCAACCCTAGTAAGAATTACTACTCTGACAGTTACCAGGCCTTGTTGGCTTGTTTCCCCATCAGAGCCGCTAACCCCTGAGTATGCAGCTGAGGCATCTTCCAACGCCCCTGCCCTGGCCAATGGTACACAGCCACACAAACCTTGCCCCAGACACGCTGGCCACCTCCCCAGGGGCAAAAATACCTGCCTCCCTTCCTCCCCCCCAAAACTGAACCAGTTCTCCTCCGAAGCTGTTCCACAGGTGTATGTGTTCTTTGCCTTTGCACTCACTGTGGACCAAGGCCCTGGCCAAGCCTCCCTCCCTCCAGCCCAGCCCGGTGTACAAGGGGCCAGCTATCCCAAAGGAGGGGGAGAAGTGGACACAGAGAGGCAGCCCCTGAATATATAACTTAAGGAATTACCAAATGAACAGACAATGTGCACTGCCAACAGAACCTTAGAAGCACCTTCCACTCAGCCCAGGAATCCACCATGATGGCTTCATGTCACAGACCAAGTCTGCCTAATTGGAACCTGAAGAGAAAGCAAAAAGCCTGGGACTGTGGCTCTGTCGGTGGTGTACTTGCCTAGCATGCAACAAGCCCTGGTTGGATCTCCAGCACCCATAAACCAGGCATGGAGGTGTATTGCAATCTCAGCACTGAAGAGGTGAGGGCAGGAGCATCCCAAGTCAAGACCACACATGGCTACAGCGTCTGAGGCCTGACTGGACTGCAGGAGACCTGTTCTCCTAGCACCACCAAAGGCCACAAAGAACCAATGGAATATGGGATCACTGGGGCTTCTCCCAGTAATTAATTTGTGAGATGACTGATTGATATTACATGCAGAAGTGATTCCTTTTCTTCACTGCATAGTATTCCACTGTGGGAACATACTGTCACTTATACTATTGTTAGTGGGCAGGGGTTATGCAAAACCAGGGCCTAGGACAATGCTGCCAGGAACATTTGGTGTACACTGACCACACACCCACAAACCAACACACATATACCCACTCACACACACCACACTTTCCACTGGCTACACATGTGGGAGTGGACCTGCTGCTTTGGTGACTGGGTCTGGATAGGTATTTCCTACATTTCTGCCTGTGCTGCAGTGAACTATTTCAAATGCCTTGAGGGGTACTAAGGACCAGAGAGTTTCCTCAGCTTTCTGAGGCTGAAGCTCTGCCGGTGTGCTGTACTCTGAGAAAAGATACTTTAAGGAACTAAAGCAACACCAGACAAGCCGAATGCTAATCCAGTGGGAACGGGTGTCCAAGTAGTGTTCTGAGGGTGCACTGAAGAAAAGTTACCTGAGGACTCATCAGGGGGTTGGCTGACAGCATCCTGAAGATTGGGGTGGACTACAAATCTGTCATCTAAGTCATCCTCCCATGGTATTTAGCCACAGAGCAGCCTGAGCTGACCCATCCAGGGGACGCTGGAAACCCCAGGTTACTCAACAAACTTTCTTCCTGTGTGGGATGTCGGCCTGTCCAGTTGAGTGCCCTGGCAGCAGCTGAGATTCTGTCTTTGCAGCCAGTTGACACTGCTGAAGTAGGCGTCAGGGTGGGACACCCAACTTTACCACATGTCACTCCCAATCAGTTAAGATCCTTCAGGGGAAAAGGTCACAGACCGCCTGTCAGAATTACCTGCCCTTACTATAAATAGGACCCAATTGGTAGCTTTTAAAGCAATGGACTTAGAATAACTTTTAAAAATATACCCGCCATAGACTAGGGAGCTGTGGCCTTTGTGGTGTAAGTTCCTGGGGACAGAACTGGGTACTAGGCAAGTGACTGACACTGGGCTGCAGCCCGGCTCCCACCATGTCCTTTCACTGAAGTTCTCAGACAGCAGCTATCAAGTGTGCTCTCTGCTAGTCTCAAAACTACCCAGCTGCTCCCTTCCCTGGCATCTTGGTTCGGAGCCAATGGCTTCCAAGTGGTGGGCACGTGAAGAACTGTGACTTCCTGTTCCAGGCAGGTGCCAACTCTCCAGATAAACAGCTGCCCATGGCTGAGCATGCCCATCTACAGGGAACACAACACTCAGTGGCATCTGAATTTCTAAAAAGGACCACTGTTGTTGAACCATGGATGAAGTTACACAGGCCTGAGGTTTTGAAGCTCTTGCCACCCCCCTGTGGTACTGTGGTGCAGGGTGGGGATCTTGGCTACTCTGCCTCACTTTCTTTAGCTGTAATAGAGAGCTAAGCACCCTGAAAACTGCTTCGAGATCTTGAGTGTGGGTCAGTGTGCATGGGTGTTCCTGTGGTCTGACCACTGGCTGGGGCCACGTCTCTTGGATTCTGTGTTCCACCAAGACGATACACATCCTGCTCCTGGTACCCCCAACACAGTGCATCGCACCGAGTGCTGAGCAGATGTCCTGGTGCCCGTACCTAGAACACTGCATTGCTCCTTCAGTGACGGGATGGGCCCGGTACTGCAGGGATATCAACCCTTGATGGCCTTAGTAGACTCAGGCAAGATCACTCAAGAAAAAAGTCCTTTCTGATGGCCCAATAAGCACACAGCACAAGGACACGCACACCTCAGTACAGTAATCTGGAGGGCTGTCGGTAAGGAGAGTGGGGATGGAGATCTGGTAAGGGATGACCAAGCCTGCAGTGAGGATGTAGATGCCTCCTCTGACTCACAATACCCATGAGTCTCTGAAGACGCACTGAAGGCTGCCCACTCAGTCACCTCTCAGGCTGAGTATCAGTCTGACGGCCACATCTTTATTGTGAAGAAAACAAAGCATGTTGAGTCTTCAAGTCAGATGAGCTGGGGGTGAGGAGATCTGAAAAGTCCTCTCGCTCCTCAGCCTCATCTGCACAGCTGAGTCTGAGGGATCTCGTGTGTACCTGTCAGTATTCCTCACCTGCACAGCTGAGTCTGAGGGATCTCCTGTGTACCTGTCAGTATTCCTCACCTGCACAGCTGAGTCTGAGGGATCTCCTGTGTACCTGTCAGTATTCCGAGGAGCATTTCTGGTGCGGCACGAGAATGTGGCCTTTATCATTCCTCAACGCTTCTGGGACTGTCGCTCTTTTCATAAGCAATTCTCAGTATAAATATTTATCTGGTGTCGGCACAACAGTTAAGAATAAACCGAGAGAATGGACAACTAATTCCTGGTAGGAACGGAAGGAGCAGGAAATGGGGAATGACCAGGAGTCCCGGGATTAGACCCAGGTGTCCTGGAGGTTCAAAAGAAGGTAGATAAAGAGATTCTTAAAAGGTAGGCTGCACTGATCATGTTCATCAAGATTGTAGTCTCAGTGTGTGACCGCAAGCTGTGGCCACTGGCCTTCCAGAGTCATACATGTCACTTGCTGTCCTCTGAGAGTCAGTTTACTACTACTTCTTGCCTCAGCGAAAGTTGTGCCTACAAATCACCCATTATATGGATATGTGTATGGAGGCCACAGGGACACTGGGGACCTACTCAGTCACTGTCCACTTTAACCCCTGACACAGGGTCTCTCACTGAACCTGAAGTGCACTGACTGGCTACAGTGTGTGGTCAGTAAGCGCCAGGGGTCTATCTGTCTGCTCCCCACACCCACCTCCACAGTACTGTACTTTTACATGGGTGCTAGGTGCCACGCCCAGCCCTTGCATGGTTGCTGGGGGTGAACTCAGGTCATACATATGCAACAGGCACTTGACTGAGCTGAACTTCCCAATTCAAAGGATTCGTTACCTCCTCCACATCTGACAAGAACCCGAGTTTTGTTGACCAGAAGATGTCAGAAGGAATTTTAAGGAGGAAGGTTTTTCTAATAAGTACAGTTTAAAACATAATAACATAAACAAACAAACCAGATATGCTGGCTCATACCCATGATCCAAGCACTTGTGGAAGACAAAGGCAGGAGGGTTAAGGTGAGTTCAAATCCAGCCTGGAATACAGAGTGAGATTCCAACTCAACACAAACAAACAACAAGATTAACAGGCGTTGGCACTCTGTCTAGCTTGCGTCCATCTGTGTGTGACTTCATGGCCGGTGGCTCGAGGCTCCAGGTCAAGAATATCAAGCCAGCCTCTGGACCTCAGACAGCTGCTCCTCCTCTTCCTCCTCTTCCTCCTCCTCCTCCTCACTGTTCTCTGTGAAGCAGACCGAGCACAGGCTGCCTCGGGCTGCACAGGCAGCCGACCCATGGTACCGTGTGAGCACTGTACAACCTTACTCGTTGTACTTGGCCAGTTTCAACCTGGGGATGATGTTCATGGACTGCAGCTCTTGGAAGAGCAGCTTGCAGGCGTACGGGATGCGGAGGGAGGACACATGGCACGAAGACTTGCAGTAGTGGCACCTGAAACCCAAGGCGACATGCATCAGAGGGGTGGGAACCAAGGCCTGCACACGGAACCGCTATGTTCCTTCCCCACTGCAGTCAGACACACTGACGGCTCAAAAATTAAAGGAACATCTGTGGATGCAAGATCAAGAATGATTCAGTGCAGTCCTTGTAGTTTAAAGCTATGGAACTGGAGTCCATTAACTATATTTCTAGAACATTCTCTTCAGAAGGGACAACATCTGCTTATACACTGTTTTGAAAAGAATCATTGGAAACTCGATGTCTCACTGCTCCATGAGTTTTCTGATGACCCTACCGACCCCATATGTTTGGAGCATCTCTGTATTATATTACTCTGCAACACGACCATCAAAAACATTCAGTACCCATCACTGAGGCACTTCAAGTCTGACGGAAAGAAGCCTTTTGAATAGGAGCGGCAGTGCCCTCAGGACCATCTCTCAGTGTTTACAGTGAGCTACCCCTGGATAAACCTGACAACCAGTACATGCACATACACAGACATTCCCATGCAACCCGCGCACCAGCCTGGGTCCCCACCAAAGTGCTAGCTTCACATGTCACATTCTTTCCTTCTTTCCAGAGGGGCCACAAACTGTTCTCAGTCCTAATCTATGGCTACAGAAGGTCCCTTGTGAGAAAGTGAATTATTTTTTCAGGGTTTATAGTAAAAAAACATGCTCTCACTCAGAAAAACATCCACAGCAAGGCTGTTAAGGAGATCACAAAGTGGGAGACTCCTCGAGTGCCCACTGGGCAGCTGGTTCCTATCCAGGACATTTATACAGAAGAGCATTACATAGTCATTCAACATAACAGCATAGAATCATAGTCACAGAAATGAGAGATGTTTAGGACACACAGTGGAAGGAAAAAATGCAGTCAGCTCAACAACACCCGGGCACCCTCAGATGGATTTTCACACCCTGAAACACATCAAAGCTTGAAAAGACTTCTGAAAATGCAAAGGTAAAGAAGGGACTGGACAGCCAGCTCAGTGGCTGAGGACACTAGCTGCTCTTGCAGAGGACCTGAGCTTGATCCCCAGCACCCACATGGTGATGCACAACCATCTATAACTCCATTACCATGGGGTCTGGTGCCCTCTTCTGGCCTCCACAGGCACCAGGCATGCACGACCATGCCCAGACATACATGCAGGCTGAATATCCATACACATGAAAAAAGAGAAAGAAAGGAAACGAGGGGAGGCAGAGGACAGAGAGAATCAGGTCTGACAAATTATCCTCTGACCTAAGGACCCTCTGGCACTTGCACGTTTATACACATATACAAAAATTAGGAATCTAAAAATAAAAAAAATGTGTATATTTGGGTTGATGTGGTGGCACCCCCACAGTCCTGTAAGTTCAGCACCTGGGAGACAGGTAAGAGGATTGTAAGTTCAAGGATATCACTGGCTGAATGAGGGTGTTTTTTTTTTAAGGTTCATATTTGGATCTTCTTTTCTCAGAATCTTGGAAGGACTTATGATTTTAAAAGTAAGTAAACTAAGGGCAATTAGGCACGGGCCAAGGACACAGTCACTCAGTTGTGACGCGCTGTCATCCCTCGGAGTTGAGCAGGCCTGTTCCCTCACTTGTAGCTTTGAGCAAAGGCTGTTTCTACAGACAGCACAATGCAGCTGTTTTCTTGCTTTTGTGTGTGTGTAGTATTTAATTCTAAGTTTATTTAACAGGGGCCTGCTACAGGACCTTGGTGTGTCCTTGGACCCACTACAGACACCAGGCTGGCTTCCCTCGGAGCGATCTCTGAAGGAAGTGTACAGTGTCACACTCCTCCCGCTTTACACTCTAAGGAGAGCAAGCGCAAGGCTGAGAATTTACATGGTGAAGGACAGTGACCTCACGGTGACCTCGGAGACAGCCTCCTGCAGGCTCAGGTGCCAGAGCATGCGCCAGAACCCATGCCGACAGCAGACACACTAATGAGATCAACTTTAGCGATATAAAATCTCTTAAAGGACTGCTCAAGACTCCTTTAATGCATTATAATCAAGACATGTCTTTAATGTGCCTGGGTGGGTCCAAATTATTCAGGAATCATGCTCCTATATTATTTTAATTATGTTGGGGAAACAGACAGAACTGCAGTAACTTCTTCCTGGTTTTCCTGTCCTATATATCATATGGTGACTCCAATTTCAGTTAATCTAGTTAAAATTTCCATATGTGCTGATTCATAGTCTGAATAACCCATTCATTTTCTTAATGTATTGATTCAAAGCATTCCAAAGTAACACACACAGACACACACACACAGACATACACACACAGACACACACACACAGACACACACACACAGACACACACGCACAAGCCTTTTCCTCTATGTCTGAACAATCTGCAAAGGCAGAAACCTGACTAAGAACAACAAGTAAACTGATGTCTAGGAAGACAGCAGGAAGCTGCGGCTGCTCGTGAGGTCCGTGAGCTAATTACCCTAATGGGGCTCTTTGGTGACTTCTGCCCTAGGTCCTCTGAGGAACAACAGTCTTGCTGAAAACCTCCCCATAGCAATGCCTTACTAATGTGCAAGTCAGCCACGGGGCCTGCTCCAAGGTACTGAACCGCTCTAATTACCCAGCTCCATTGTGCGGCTTATTGAAGGGCGACTTCCTCCGAGTAGCTGTGCCTGCTCCCTCCCACAGGCTGGGCACACAGGCCAGGTAATGATCGGAAAAGGACAGCATCATTATGCCGCTCGGCCAGAGAGTGGCACAGGAGGAGGCAGCCAGACCACAAAGTGGGTTAGGATTTTTTTCTGTTGGCAACAGGGTATAAGTAGGGCACTCAAATCAGACATATCAAGTCTGTGTGGCTACAGATAAAGACGGTCAGACGACATCACCTGATCAAGCCTTTCAAAGGCTAGCACACTGAACCCATGACCAGGGCTTGTGGTCAGGGAGCTAGACACTAGAGGGACCAAGGCAGCAGAGGCAGAGGTTAACTGAGATGCAGCAGCTTGTGCAGCCTTCCTGCTCCTGGCAGGTGTACTCAAGCAGCCAGCACTGAGACAAAGGCCTGAGCCTTGTGAGCCTGGTTCACTGCCTCCCGTTCCTGTCAGAGGAGTGTGAGGGGGTGGGGGCAGGCGGGGGACACAGGGAAGGGAAACAAGAACTCTTAGAATCTCATGGTTCCTGTTATCAATGAAACAACCCCATTCCATTCTTTCAAAGCAATTCCTTCAAAGTCCTCGTGCCGGACTAGAAGGTTTAAGCGTGGGGACCTAGGCTCCAGGCCCCATCCTATTAGCGATGGTCCCCTTTCCTCTAGTTATACAGCCCACACTATGCTCAATGTGCATTTCAAAAGACAAATGGACATCCTAGGACTGAACCCCCATCTCACTGACAGAAGAAAGGGCTCAGCTTACTCTCGTAAGACTGTGACAATCTTTGTGAACAGGAAGGTGGCCACCTCTTCCATTAGTGTCCACATTAACTTCATATGCAGGACTCATCAATTCAGCTCACAGCACTCATAAGATAATCTGCTAAAGTCTGTTGTTGAGCTAGCAAGTATACACTGTGCCCTAAGAAGCCCCCTTGCTCTTTAAAAAATAATACAACAAAACCAGGTATCTGTTTATCTAGGCTCGTGTATGTATATGCTCAGGCTGTAAGGCTTGTGTGTTCCTTTACTTTCTAAGCTATCTCTCAGGCCCAGCCTACTGCTGATTTTCCTGACGGTTTAGACCATCCGCAAAGAGGCTCTGGGGGGAAGTCTGTGGGGAAAAGGTGGCCATGTGTTCCTCAACCCCAGCTATGGTCACTTACCCTCAGACACTGTCCTCTCAGGTGGTCCCCTATCTGAGAAAGAGGGATTCTGGGTAGGGCCACGAGGGCGGCAGAGGCTATCACTGCTCTCTCCCCCGACTAGCCCTAAGCCAAAGTTTTTATTCTTTGGCAGACCAGAGTGACCACAAACAAGAGAGTTGCTACAACTACACAGCACATACCAGACCCAGGGAGTATCACCCAGTAAGGCGGCCTTTAGATACCAGATTTCGTGTCGGGATTAAAGCAGCCTTGTGACTTGCATAATGAGCATACTGGCAATTCTACAGTGCAGGGATCTCTCAGCAGTGACATTTTTCACTAAGCATCTGCCAGCTGTAAACTGGAGAGTGGTCAGTAAGGCAGCGCTCAGTGGGAGGGCATGGCTTCTGCACTACCGCACTCCTGGACTTAGAACTGCATCTGACACAGCAGAGGCTGAATGCCTGCTGGATGAGCAAGTGAGACAGACAGTCAGTCTGCACTGTGGAACGTACAGTCAGATGTATCTGCCATAGGTAAGGGGTGTACAGTACACACACCAGGTCTTAGTCCTAGCTTTGTCACCGTAAGATATGGGGCGGGGTCTGGGTTACCAATAAGGGGTTGATACAACTTTCCCTAAGGAGTTTTTTAAGGTTGAGATTTATGTCATGGATGCTTGTGAGCAACCATGTAGGTGCTGGGGGCTGAACCCAGGTCCTGCAGCAATAAGCGCTGCGCCAGCTCTCCAGCCCCTGAGATACTAGTCTGCACTACTTAGGAGCTTCGACTACGGCTTATATATATGCAGCACGGAGGAATCAACACACAAATGCAGACTCAGGAAGCATGGACAGGTCAGCATGGTGACACACAAGCATGGTGGCACTCAAGCACGGTGACACTCAAGCATGGTAACGTACAAGTGATCACAGGCAAAGGCTGCATAGCAGCTGAGTCTGGTTCAGAGCAGTCCTTGAGCCATTACTTAAGCCAAGGGATGTGGTCTGAGAGACACGTGGTGTCCACTTACCAGCCGGAATATCCCAGGAGTCCACACTGCCCGCAGACGTCAACCTCGAAGGCGTCACTTGAGATCATTAGTCTCTCGAGCAAAAGCATACTCGCTCCATAGCCGATTAAACAGTCACGCTCCATCTCTCCAAGACGCAAGCCGCCATCGCGAGATCGCCCTTCGGTGGGCTGCCTTTGAGGTAAATGACCAGACGCCGTTAGGCACAGGGAAGGGAGGCCACATCACATATTGACTAAAAGCATGGCTTTGGAGCAGGTGCTCTTGCCAGCCAAGACACCATCTGACAGTGACCTTGAATTGCTTCAAAAAAGCGTACTAGTGGCTCTTACTGTGAAAAAAAAAAAACCCACCATAATTGTATAGTCTTTATCATATGACATAACGATATATTATTTATGTAATCCCTCAATACTACTAGTGTCAGCATTCATCACTCTCACATCATGGTCATTGCTATCAGGCTACTGAAGTCTTCAAGTCAGAGAGTAAGGTCGCGGAGGCGGAGTATCTTTAGAGATGTGCTGTCACTTAGGGGCAGAGAAGAAAGAAAGTCAGACTACGGAAGAAGCTTGGATCTCCACTAGCTCTGCAAGGGCTCTGTGCTGTCAATTTCAGTCAACCTGATGAGAACCTGGCCGCACTCGGGGGAATAGGGAGTGTCAGGTGAAGAAATGCCTCCGTCAGACTGGCCTATGGGCATGCCTATGGGGCAGGGTGGGAGGGTCTTAACTGTGTAAGACATGAAGCGGAGCAGCTCGGGAGGCAAGCCAGTAAGCAGCAGTCTCCACCTCTGCTTCTGTTCCTGCCCTGGCTGCCCTAGGTGATGGACTGTAAACTGTAAGCCAAATAAACCTTTCCTCCCCAAGTAGCAGAGAGCACACTAGAGCAGGCCCCAAAGCTGGTTACTTTCTTGACTTCCTATGACACAGCAAACAGTGTCTTCAACATATGCTGAAATATTAATGTTGCTCTTGTTATAGCTGGAGGTTACAGTGAGAAATCAAGAGTTTTTATTAGAAAATCTACATATGAAAAGCTGATACAAGGTCTGAAAGAGACCTCGGTAGAGGAAACCTCTCCAAGAACACAATCCTTGCCCACTTGAATGGGCTGGTAGACCCACCCCAGTCAGCCACTCCCTTCACTGAGGTCGGCAGACACGGGGAAGGTGGTCAGCTACTTGTGGGCAGACTCGGTGCTTGTACTTCAGCCGCCTGAGATAACTGACTATAGACAACTGTTCCCAGACAACCTCCATGCTGAAAAAGGACACTAACTGACATGGAACCTGGGGCCCACAAAGGGTCTCACTGCTCAGACAGTAATTACCCTGACAATCTTAGCTCTCCTTCCTTTTTTGTCATTAAAAACATTTTTAAAAGATGATTCTATTTTATGTATGAGTGATTTGCCCACATGTATGTATGTGTACTACATATGTGCTTGGTGTCCTCGGAGATCAGTCAGAGAGGGCGTGGGATGTCCTGGAATTGGAGTTAAGGATGGCTGTGAACGCCCATGTGAGTGCTAGGAACTGAACCCAGGTCCTCAGCAAGAACAAGTGCTCTTAACCACTGAGCCATCTCTCCAGACCTATCAACATTCTGAAACACACACACACACACACAATCTATGATTTTAACAGGTATCACACCTGAAGTTATGGTCAAGACTGAGTTTGGCTTTTAAGAAGAAAGGCCAAACGGTGGCTGTTCCAGTTCCCTCCCTGTACAGCATGCTCAGTGAAAATGAGGGAGCAGGTACTTACTGACACCTGTCACATGCCTGTACCTGGTTCTTATCCACTAGCACTCTGTCAGTGGGCACCATCATCCATGAGGACTGTGGAGAGAGGTGACCTGAGGCGCCCTTACTCGAGAGCTGTCTAACAGGCCTGTGACGCAATCTTGTTTTCCCAACACCTTTTCTCTCCACATGAAGACAGATGCGCAGCTCCAGGAGCCGACTGCAGTCCTAACTCCCTTTCCTGACACACTCCCTGTTCTGAACCCTGACCACATGCCTTGAGCTGATTCGACTGTGGCTCTACCTGATTCTTCCCTCTTGAAGTAAGGAAATACCTACTTGTTTTTAGGTTTTACAAGAGCTTACAGCGAGGGGACTTTAGAATTTTAGAGAAACTTTGGACTTTTAAAATGTTGGAATTTTTTAAAGACCATGGAACTTTTAAAAGTTGGTATATTTTACATTATGATATTAAAATTAATATGACATTTTGGGGACTTAAGAGAAAGGAAAAGTTACAGTTGAATACTGCTGTGTTGAGTTCACATGGGATCAACTGTGCTGGCTAGATTTTGTTTGTTTGTTTTTTTCCAACTTGACATATGCTACAGTCTTCTGAGAAGAAGGAACCTCAGTTGAGACAATGCTTCCTAAGATCACCTGTAGGCAATCTTGTTGGATATTTTCTGGATTAATTCCTGAGTGGTGTGGGCAGGAACTGCTCACTGTGGACGGTGCTATCTATTCCTATGCAGATGGTCCTAGAGGGATCAGAAAGCAGGAGGAGCAAGGCAGTAAGAGGCTTCATGGCCTCTGCTTCAGTTCCTGCCTTAAGTACTCGTCCTGGCTTCTCTGTGATGGAATGTTACCGATAGTTGAAAGATTTAATTAAATTCTTTACTCCCAAGTTGCTTTTGGTCACACTGCTTTTCCCTTTGTTTAATCACAACAAGAGAAAGTAACCAAGACCATGTTTAACATACCCACATTTTGGTCCCTTAAGGGAAACAGAAACTTTGCTGGGACTGCTGGTCTCCACCGATCTCCACCGAGATGTGACTGATGCTTTGACCGCAGCATCAGCTCCCCAAACCCCACTCAGTGCTCCTCGTACCTGGTAAGGACGGCTCGTGGTCCCCGGGCCCGGGCATGCATTTTATCCAGCACCATGTGTTTCAGTTTCTGATAGTACACAGGTCCAAAATAGATGTATGCTTCTAAAGGTTCGCTGAAAGAAAAGCCAACACTGGGTTTAAGCAACAGAGTCTGGGTAACTGGACAAACAGCCTTCGCTAGGCCTCATCACCTGGAGGTTTTCCTTACTTATCTTCTCAGAGACCTATGACCAACCGTGTGAGGACAATCTCTAGCCTGTAGTCAGTGAAAAGGCTAGACCAAGGCCACAGAAGCACAGCATTGTGTAAGAAGATGCTTTCATAGAGAAGCATGCTATCAGCAGGACGACCCTATCTATTCACAGCCACGGTGTCACCAGACCAACAGCTTTTCTTCATTTGTTATTTCCAGATTGATCTTGCGTCTACTCTCAGCACTAGACAATCTGATCTACCGTAACAATCCAGAGAGATTCCTCCCAAACTGGAAATCAGAGCAGATTATAAAATCCCCAATGGCTTCTTCTGATATTCTATGTAGCCCAAATTGTACATGGCTGTCATGTCAAACACACTACAACTTCCACTTCAGGACCTCTCCCCCGTGGCCCGTGCTGATACACTCTTCTGTCAGATACATGCTCGGGATGCCCCGTCAATCCTTGATGACATAGCTTAAGCTGGCCAGGGACTTGCATACAGTCTGGGCTGTCTCTGCCTCCTATGTGCTGGGATTACAGCTGAGAGCCTCTTTAAGGAGCACCCCACCCCCCTTACTCTTAGCACCTTTGTGTATCATCAGTTTGTCTGTCTGCTTACTGTCTGTCTTCCCCTGAGAAATCAGTTCTTTGTCTCCTTTGGCACAGTGGTTCCAACATCTATGATCCTGCTTGGCATACAACTAGTGCTCAATAAATGTTTGTTACACAATTTATTCCACTAATGAATAAATATAATAAGAATCTCAAAAGTGACTGTGTAAGTGCTATGGCAAAAAAAAAAGGTCTGAAGCAAACAGCCAAGGAAGGGACACCTTCAAAAATCTTTCCATTGTCTCCAAGTGTTGTTCCTCAAAGGGCAGGAAGCGCTCGCCAGCGCTGTTTAATCCAGGTGTACTGAGCCTCCACTTCTGATGATATAGACAGGCCCAGGGAGCCTGAGAGGTTAGGTAAGAGCCAGTGAGTGGTGTGACCAGGCCTCAGATCCAGGGCTCTCTCTGCCTGCCACAGTGGCCTATCAGAAAAACAAGTTCACTTTGACCGAAGCATATGGTCAAGTGGGAAGAGCCGCAATCTGCAGAAAGGCAGCTGCAGTCTTTGGCCCAGCCTGCCTGCCCCAGCTCCAATGTGCCAGTACTGGAGTGAAGGCTGCTGCAGTTACTGAGCGCTCCGTGGATTTCAGCACAATGGGACCCTAGGAAGTCACGGGGGCAAGGGCCTTGAGAGACCCTGCTCTTGTCTCAGTCTGTCATGGACACTGTGTGACCTCTGCGATTCAGTTTCCTTGGTTGTGTATCAAGGTGGTCAGCTAAGGGTCTTTCCAGTTTTAATAAATGACTGTGGTCCTCAGGGATGGTACTCAAGGTGGAATTTATGGACCTCTGTCACCCAATGCTATTCCATCATCAACAGAGTAAAGCCACACGCAATTGCTGCTTCTAGCTACGATCAGGAGCATGGGTGAGGACCTAGGTGCAGATCTGAACAGGCTCAGCAGTGCTTCTCAAGTGTTGGCATGGAGATGAATGGCAAAGGGATGAAAACCCACGTGGGCCCCAAGGGAGCAGTGTAGCCCACAGCTGTCCACACAGAAGTCCACCCAGCTGTCTATAGCACACAGCATGTAGCCCACCCCATGTGGATGCCAAGGGAAGCAGCGTAGCCCACAGTTGTCTACATAGCTGTCCATACACTGTCCATGTGGCTGTCCACAGCACGTAGTCCACCCCATGTGGATGCCAAGGGAAGCAGTGTAGACCACAGCTGTCTACACAGAAGTCCACACAGCTCTCTATAGCACACAGCACGTAGCCCACCCCATGTAGACGCCAAGGCAATCAGTGTAGCCCACAGCTGTCTACACAGCTGTCCACACATCTGTACACAGCACACAGCATGCAGCCCAGCCTAATCTTTCAGTGCATTTATGTTTAGGAAGCTGCACTAAATAGATCCTATGGTGTGTACACTCTCTGGACAATATTATCTCTGAGTAGAAACGAAGGCCATAGGTTTGGTGATGACTATGGCTTTTTGAAATGGATCCCTAACTATTTAACTGAACCACACTTAAATGGAGGAAACCATTCAGGTTTTCATAAAATGAATTTACTTGTTTAAACATCTCAAGAATGATTTACTTAAGGAAGCCCATATTGCTACCATCTGAGCAAGCTGTTGTCCAAAGCGCTGGATCCATATTTTCAGCAGAAATGGACTCTGGGCAGGGGTGCTCTCTTCTGGAGCATGTCTCTGTAGTACCACAGTTAAGCATCCATTCTCGAGCATGCTTCAGCCGACCTGCACCCGTGCTCGGGTGGCTCACAGCCCAAGGGCAGGTTAAGCAGCAGGACCCTGAAGTCTTAATACAAGGGTTCACTCACTCACTCACTCACTCACTCACTTGCTCACTCACTCACTCACTCTGTGTGAGCGCATGGGTACCTACATGAGTACATGTGCATTGGTTTAGAAGGTCACGGAGGCCAGAAGGTTTTGGACCCCAAACTTGGGTCCTGTGGTGCAGCAGCCAGAGATTTTAACGGCTAAGCCCTGTCTCCGCCCCTGGGTACTGTATGTGCTAGAGCGTATGGAAGCAGCAGATCTGATCATACATGCTATGTGAGCTGAGTTTCAAGACCTCATCGTTCACAATAATTGCATGGACTTGTGTCTGTCAAAGATGGCAGCTAGACCCTTCACCTTCTCTTGTCCAGCCTCACCTCAGACTGCACGGCTCCCTCCTTATGGAGTAAGAGCTGGGCGGGCACCTACCATTTCTCGGGACTTGCTCCATAAGTGTACTTTCCTCTGTACAGCACTCTGAATGACACAGCTTCTGTCCCTCCATGCCTTATGCACTCTCTCCTTTCCCCTGCCTTTATGTAGTGAGAGCTAGTTCTCAGATTTACCTGTCAGGCATTGCTGGAGCACCTGTGCTGTGAGGCGGTGCGCTAAGGGCTGGAGACCGAGCAGTAGAGCTAGCACTGCAGTCTGCTCTCATGGAGATGTGTCCTCGCTGGGAGACAGACAGCAGTATCAGGGCATATGTCCGAGGGACGATGGCTGTGGAGAGCCACGGGGCAGGAAAAGGCAGCACTAGGTCGGAGTTTAATTGGGTAATCAGTGGGCAGAGGGTGAGGCTCAGTAATGGCATGCATGAAGCCCTGGAATCAATCCTCCTTGCCAACACAGAACAAAAACCTCAAAGCCAAACCAAACCAGACAACCACCTGCTTGGCAGGCAGTCACTGAGGGCCTGCTGGAAATTACCTTGTGTTTGCTACTGTTCCATGTCTAATAACAAATCTGAACGGCCAGCTCTGTGGTTTTATTTACTGTCAATGGCTAGCACACATTAGGTGTGAACACTGGGCTCCAGGCTATGAGACAAAGCACTCTGTCTCTGTGCTCGGCACAAATCTAGCAGTCTGGGAAATACTGCATCAGATGCAATTAATGTATTCCACAAAAGCAACATAGAAACCCAAGCTTGTTAAATGACAGCCTTACCAACACAAGTGCTGCTCTCAATGTTTGGCTTTCTATGTATGGCCTTTCTTGGATCAGATTTCCGAAAGCCCTTCTGTCTAAGGCAATCTTGGAATGCTTACCTTACAGTATTCCTTCTTCAGGGCCCTCCCCTGTGATCTCTAGTGTTTAGCAGCACACTCACCCTGTGATGCCTGAGGTGACATAGTCTTTCCCCAGGTAGTTGTAACCATGGCGAACGAGGTCTTCACACACATCCTTCACTTTACTCCCTCCAAAGGCAGTGCCGTAGTGGAACCTGCCGTCTAACACGCCTGCCTTGCCAGCCAGCAACTCAATTAACTTTCCAACCTGTGAGACGGGATGAGAACAAACTAGGTGAGTGCTTGCCTGGACGGTCAGTTCTCCTGGTATACTTGCCTTTTGGCTTATGTTCCAAAAAGTAGCCTCAACCACAACCACCAATAGTGAGTCATTAGCAACAGCAGCATTAGGGGTGTCTTGCTGAAGAACCCTGGCCCATGTGACTAACTTCCCTGACTGAATTCCCTAGTTTTCAGACACTGAAACTCAAGTACAGAGCTAAGCACCACGGCCAAGGCCACATGGTCCACGACAGGCCTGCTATGTACAGGTAGCCACTGCTGAAGGAGACATGGAGCAGGCTCAGCACACAGGACTCTCTGTGCTGAGGGCCACAACTGCCATTCACATGAGATAAGTGCAAAAGCACTTGTCATTCGCCACAGAGGAGAGTGAGTAACAGGGACGAGGAGTCCGTTTATCCATCAGGGGGCCACTCACTGTAACTAAACTAACTGCCCACTTCTTTCCTTCAGAACAGCACCTCTGAAAAGCCCAAAGGTAACTGACCGTCATTCTTGATGGGAAGCCGTGTGGGTTCATTATGATGTCGGGACAGATGCCAGAATCACAGAACGGCATGTCTTCCTGGGGGACGATCAGGCCACAGACACCTGGGGGAGAGAAGATTTTATGGCATGTAAAGCACTGGGCAGGAGGGAAGCATACAGTATGTAATTGAGATCTCCCTGCTGCTCTCTCTATCCCACTCTTCTGAAATCCTCCCCACTGTCTCCATCAAGAACAACAAAAGCAATTTCCAACAACCCTGATAGCCAAGCAGTTCAAAACTGATTCTCCTTGCAGAAAAGCATTGTAGGCTGTGGACTGGCATGCTGACATGACACACAATGGTGCTGTCAGGCTGCCTGCCCACCTTCCCTGAGCACCATGAAGACCAAAGGGCAGTCTCGACCTGGCTCTCGTCTGGGAAGTTTTCCAGTCCACTGTTTCTGCTCCTTGTCGGCTAGGTTGTGGTCTGCTGGGTTCTGTGCCTAAACCACAGGAATGCAAATTCTCTGACCACCAAACAAAGACGATTAAATACAACTAATTATGTAAAATGTGGTTTTAAAAACCTGTGACAACAAATCTGTGTGTAGGGCTGGAGAGAGACAGTTCAGTGATTAACAATACCAGCTGCTCTTCCAAAGGACCTGAGTTTGGTTCCCAGCACCCACATGGCAGCTCACAACCGTCTGTAACTCCAGTTCCAGGGGAATCCAACACCCATACATGCAGGCAAAACACCAATGCACACAAAATAAAGATAAACAAATAAATCATTTAAAAGGAAAGAAGAGGAATCCTGGGCATGGCTGAAATGCTAACAGGTGCACACACTGGCTGCACGGTTGCCTACCTTGCCAGGGCTTCCTTGGCTGAGCTTAACCTGCTCTAAGGAATTTTAATTCTTATAGCTTACAGCACATTAGAAAACTGATCTTTGATTGAACTTGTAAAGATCAACAAGAAAAGTAAGAGCCAATTCATTCTTAGAGCAAAGGCCAGAATTAGACATGGAATTCTGAGAATGGAGGCCAAGCAGGGCAGCCTTCCAGCTCAGCACTCCACAGACATTCTCTTAAGGTAGCAGACCTGAGCAGACCGTAACAGTGTTCTAAGCTTTCAGAGATTTTGATGTTAAACAGTTTTTAATTCTTCTGATTTGTTTTCCTTGGGAAGGTGAGTGGGGCTAGAATTTAGGTGACCAATTACAATGCAGATAGGAGCTGGAGGACCTCACAGAGCAGCAGAGTAAGGACAAGTGCTCTTACACAGTAGTGTAACAACAGAAACAGTAATAAAAGAAAACTCATTTCCCCTGGGTGTGAACGGACCAACTTCAGGACCTATTGAAAAACCCAAGACGTTCAGTCCTCTTTGTCCTCTACATAACTCAAGTCACTTTTTCAAAAAAACCAAAACCAAAACCAAAAAGCCTAAGTTATTATTATTGCAGTGTTGGCGCTAAAACCTAAGACATGATAAGCAAGCACCCCTAGAGCCCCCAAACTTCTTTAAAATGAAAGCTTTATGATCTGGATGGCATGAAGAGTTAAAGCACAGAGCAGGAAGTCTCCCTGCTCATTTACAACTGTGTCAGTTAACATTACACTGTTTCCAGCGGCTGCCAGCAAGACTGCAGTCAGGGCTTGTGGAGTTGGATTCTAGAGCATACAGTTTCTCGGATACTTATTTTGGTTGAAAGTTTTTTTTTTTTTTAATCATATCATGATATTCATGCTTCCCTGTATGAATAACAGAAACAGTTACTTGATATGCTGTAGTCCATATCAAGCAGAGTATGTGAGTGACTTGTCCCTTCCCTCCAAAACCACATCTTATCCATAATGAAATTATCTGACAGAGGCCGAAAGTTACTGGGAAGTCCACTTTGAAAGAGATCAAATCGGAAATCTAGATACCCTAAGGACACCACTGTACAGCAAAGAACAAAATGTTGGAATCGGCACCCTACAAGGAAGGGGTAGAGCCTGTGAAGACATGTGAGAGTCAGGGTTCAGAGATAGCCCTTAAACAAAAAACCAAAGGGAAAATGCAGCACCCTTGCAGGCATGACTCATAGGGATGCTGGGGTCAGCTTGGTAGAGGCTGCGGTCCACCCTCCACACAGAAGCTGGGAGCTGGGGACGGGGTGTGTGTGTGTGTGTGTCCCAGAACAGAGTGAGGCAGATTGACATGCAGGCTGAGACTTGGGGACGACAGGAAGACAGAAGACTTGCACTTTGAATCTTGGTTTTAGTTGACATGTTTAATTGAGCCAATTCAACCTCATCATGCTATTAAGATGACATGCTCATCCCTAAAATCTGAATCTAGTCATTTTCCTCCAGGCCCAATTAATCTTTACTTTTAGGAAGGTCCCCCTCTCCCCTTTTTCTGCCTTTTCCTGACACTTGTGGAGAAAAACATATACAAGGAGTTTTCATTCAGTCCTATAATAGAATTGCTTTGGTTATATTTGAACCAAGGGCACCTGTAAGCCAAAAATTAAATCTTTGCTAACTTAAAATGACTCGAGCCTCTGAACCCCCTTTTCTATGCCAAGACGGTTCCCATAGCAGACAGCCCTGTGTTGTTTGTTTTGTGAGAAAGCGAGTGATAAAAGACCCATGAAATCGACACAGAAAGCCAGAGCAGCGGAGAGAGGCGAGGGCTCTCCATCACCGCGGCTTCTCCCCTCTGCTGACTTGCCGAACAATGGGAGCTACACATCCAACTGCAGATCCAACACAGCTGTGCATTTCATTAAATGAAGAGCACTAGTGACACAAGTAAATAATTAACTTATTCTGCCCCACTGACTGTGCTTATGAGACCAGTCATAGCTGACAGAGTTTAATACAAGGTAACACAAAGGAGCCATAATGGGCTTAGAAGTTAAAACAAAATATTTAGACAGAATTTGATGATCTTGAATCTCAAATTAGACAGATGATTTTTTAAGTCTGCATTTTACTGAATCCATCAGGGGTAAAGAACGTTCGTAACCTTAGAAACACACTTTCCCCCCATATTTTTCTTTCCTTCCACATTCCTCTGGTTCAGAAGTATTCCAATCTTCACCACACTGGAAGGCTTCTTTTCTTTTCTTGCAGTGAAAAATTAAAACTGTGTTTCATCAAGGAGCAGAGGCGTAGAGTCCATTCCAGCACGGAGAACCTTTGAAAGTTGTGGTGGCTTCCTTGAAAGCTGGCTTCAAATGCAAATGCTGCGCAGTGTGCTCCAGTGTGTTAACCCCACCCCTGCATCCCTGGAAAGAGGATGGGCTCCAAATAAAGCATGGCTAACGGGAGCTGTTGGGAAACGATTACTGAGTCATACCTTGAATGCTTACACAGCACTTCAGATTTTAAAATAAAATTTCACCCCCTCGCCCAGGCTGATGTCTCAGCTCCATTGTTTATAGCACAGCCTCCTGGTAGCAGGAACTTTGATGTACTCGCTGGGGGTAACTGGGAATTAGGCCACAGACTGTATCACAGGACTCTTAGCAAACAGAAATCAATGAAGAAAAACAGAAGCTGGGAAAGTTTGGAGCAGATGATGCCCTGCCAAGAGATACTACTCCACCAGCACTGACACTAATTCCCAGGGTAGACAAGGAGAAGAACTTACAGAGTCCAGGGAAGCTACAACGGGGTGCTAGCCCACTCCGAGGCACTGCAGGCCCCTGTACCAAGCTGCTATCTTTATTTCTACAGCTTCAGAGAGCAACCCAGAAATCATGTAGGGACAGGTTTGTCCGGAGAAAATATAGTTGGCATTATGAACCATTTTGTTTTCTTAGAATGTATTTCTAATAACTAACATTAATGGCAACTGACCTATTAGTTTTAGTGGGTTGGATCTGTGTGATGGAATATTTTAAATTAAATCAGAAAAAAAAAATCAGGGTGTCATAGCTCATGCCAGTAATACAAGTATTGGAGCAGCAGAATTCTTAATTCAAGGCCAGCCTGGGCTGCTCAGCGAGACCCTGTCTCAAAAGCAAACAAACAAATGAAAAACCCAAAAACGAAAAGAAAAAAATTACCATTTTAGAGCCTTATCAAGACAACTGCAGTGATATATTTAATGCAAGAGATATTTATGAGGTGACACCCCACTGAAGGCTGATTAGTGTGTGGTTTTCTATTGTCGTCACACAGTATTACTAAGATATACTGTGTGACACACACTCTAAGGAAGTGAGGACACAACTCTAGGCAGGCAGATGCAGCCGACATAGATCAATCCAAGCGAATGTTGAAAGCTAGCACCCTTCTGTAACTGCACTTGCTGCGGTTGAACTTGCTAGGTGATGCAAGACACATCACAGGAAGGCTACAGAAATCACACTGATTAGAGCGTAACTCATCGGGATCCGCTTTGGTAGATAAATCACAGTTAGGAGACTACGTACTCCAGTCTCACACTGCTTGAGGGGATGGAGGAAGTCATCCTTTTCCCACAGTTACACTGTGGGAGGAAGTGAGCCTTTTCCCCACAGTTACAGGGCATCAGAGTCTGGAGTCTAGACAGTGAAGGAGCAAACACGACTGGTGCCATGTTCATGAGGCTCATGAACATGGTGAGATGGTATCTGTAGAGTTCATCCCTCCTTGGATCTCAGTCCAGTGGAAGGAGGATAACAAAGAACCAGGTGACCTTAATCTGATGCTCTTCTGTTTAACAGATGCTATATGGGCAGTCGGTGTTTGACTGGAATGGAAGGAGAAGTGATGGAGCCTTAGTAGTCTTTCAACTGGGAATAATCAGCACATCCATCATCAGGCAATTAATCGTGTTAGAAGAACTGATGGGCTAATATCTGAAAGCAACTTTATGGTCCTTAGACAAAAATCTAAATGCAAGGAATTATTATTATATAAGGAACCTAATTGCTCTCAGCAGGAAGTACTATAGAGGAGATCAACTTAATGACTGGCCAGCCCTGAGCAGCTGCCCTGACTATGGCTGCAGAGGTCGGAACCTGCACCCTTCAGCCTGTTCTGGCCGTTTCACATTATCAAGAAGGTGTCTTCTAACATGCATGAGTGTCTAGTGGGAACCTCTTTTTTTTTTTTTTTTTTTTAAATATTTATTTATTTATTTTATTGATGAGTACACTGTAGCTGTCTTCAGACACACCAGAAGAGGGCATCCAATCTCATTACAGATGGTTGTGAGCCACCATGTGGTTGCTGGGATTTGAACTCAGGACCTCTGGAAGAGCAGTCAGTGCTCTTAACCGCTGAGCCATCTCTCCAGCCCATAGTGGGAACCTCTTACTGCCGATGAATACGGCGCTACATAATGCTAAAGCAGGAGCCAGAATGCCCTCAAGTTTGACTGTTCCCATCACATAGGAAGTACCAATAAACTCATGTTTGTGGGCTTCAGAAATGCAAATTTCTACATCAAAAAGTGAGGCTACCACAGGTGGCCTCCTTTCTTCCTTTCCTTCCAGTTGTCAAACTAACCTTTTCTTTTCCTCTCCACCACCTTAAATCATCCTGAGGGGGAGAGAGGGGGAAGAGGGAAGACAAAAATCGTCCTATCACCTCCAGATCTCGTGCATCACTTGTCACATCCTGGCTGATGTAACTGCAACTCGGCTCTTCCTTACATGTTAACAGATAAATAATGCATAAGAAACCTTGATTAGCTTTCTTATTAAAACATCACTCTAAATGAGAGGAGGCGCTGGAAGACAATAGCGTTTTTACACAGCTTTCCCATGAGCAGCTGAATGGTTTGATGTGATAAATTTGCATAGTCTGAGGCACACAAAGGGCTGATTAATTGAAACCCTTACAGTGCTTCTGGAAGCAGCTATTGTAAAAACAATAACCATAGGAACTTTACAAAATACACATGGCTAAATGTGTCAAGAACTTAATGAAATGTGTTGAGCCTACACTATTTGGAAACAGAATGGGAGATTTTTATTCTAGGCCATAAAACACTAAATACCCTAATTTCAAAGCTTTAGCTGGGTATTTGCTGAAATGGCAGAAGGCTACAGTGAGCCACAGGAGATCTAAAACTTGTTCTTAGAAAACAAATTAAGGAAAGTCTTCTCTTACACGAGGTGTCTATGTGGGCGGAATCCGGACTTCTAGCATTAGTAAGTTGCTGGAATTTCTGTTTGGACTCTGACTTTAGGGATGTAGGACAATAATGCACCTTCTCTTTGGGCTCCCAGCAGTACTTAGTCACCCTTCTACTCTCCAGCAGTACTTAGTCACCCTTCTACTCTCCCACTTAGACATTCAGGCAGGATCAAGCAGCTGGGGAGTCTAAGACCTCCAGTGTGTCTGAAGGTGGCCTGGCAGTGGATTTTGACACCCTGAAGAGGACAAGGTGACAGCCATGTCACTATTACTCCAGCTGAGTTCTTCTCACTCACCCAAGTAGGAAAGCACTACAGAAAACACATAATGAATGACATTCTGGGAAAACTGGCTTTTTACTTGTTTAATGAGCAAACTCTGCTCTCAGGTTTTCTGGCACACACGAATAAACATTTTCTTAACTCTCATAGCCTCTGCAGCTCCACAGAAGACGTTAAATGTTCTGGATAGTAAGGCCAGAACTTCTTTTAAGATATACTTCATCAAAATATTAATAAATTAACTTAGCAGATTACTGAATACTTTTTAGAGGCAAGCAGTCTTTTAATGGGACTTGCTTTGAGCAAGAGTCGAAGATAACTATTCTAGAAAATTCTGTCCATAAATAGACTATCCTCTGTAAGCCAACGATAACTAAATAAGCTGAACCGCTATGTGAAAGCTGTATCTTGATACTCTTATGCTTTTACTTCAAAACAAAGTTGACTTCTGAGCGTCTTAACTGGCTATCTGGTCTCAGAGGAGGGAGGGAGGGGCACTAAGGCATGGATGTCATTATCTCAGATTTGCAGTTATTAAAAAGCTTCTGTTTGCCAGGACAAACACTCTTGCTCAAATACAGTTTTTCCTTAGAAACACTGCTTGGCATCGCTGCGGTTCTGTGATCTTCGGGACCTTTGTTGGAGGTGCTAATCCTTTTTCACATGAGAGACTGAGAAATGTTCTTTCAGGAGAGTGATATATTGGTTTTCCCCCTCTCCACATCAAAGGGTCTACTCTTTCCTTGCTCATTGTGAATGGCAGCAACAGAAGGAGGATATCCAGAAATATAATAATTCGCTTTGCCTGGACACTGAAATGAAACTTAACTCCTTAGACTAATGTAATCTTTTCCTAAAGAATTAAAAAGACCAAGAATGAAACCTAATAAAGGCATTATCAGAGGGAAAAGTCTCAATATGAAAATATTTGGCACTGACTAAAAAAAGTGTTTGAGATTCGTGTATATAAAATTTATAAAAGCCAAAGAGCCTAATACACATGTTTCTCTTTCAGAAAGGAAGTCCAGCTCCAGAATGTGCCAACAAGCATCACGTGACCATCTTTGTATCTTTACCTAGAAAGCTGGTTACGACAGGAAATGAAAGCACACAGCTCGGCAGACCCACGCTTCTACTCTACTGGCCCCTTTGGAAGGGCGTCACATTTGAACAAGGGAGGCATAGCTTTACTCCCAGGTGAAACCCCGAAACATGGAAAAGATCGAAACTCCTCAAAGAACTCAAAACCAAAGCAGACTTGCCTCCTCTGTAAACACACATGTCCCGTTGGCCTTTGCTGAAGAGGAGGCCCCCACTGAGCAGCCCCGCTCTCCGCAAATATGCTTCATCAAAAGCTCTTTGGGCCGTGATCTCACTGACGGCATTCATAAGGGATCAGGCAAAGACCCAAAACAAGTCTCTATGAAGATTCTGACTGTCATAGGGAACGGACTGAAGTTTCTTTACTGCAAAATGCTGCAGCAGGTGTTGAGAGTGTGTGGGCCTCCTTCTAATCTTCATCCAAGACTTTCCCTTTTGCAATACTGTCTCTGTCAGTTTAGCCCTGATTTTTGGTATTGTTGATGTTTTGTTTTTTTGTGTTTTTAATTTGTTTGAGACAGGGTCTCACTTTGTAGATGTGGCTGTCCTGGAACTTGCTCTGTAGACCATATAGGCCTTGAAATCACAAAGATCATCTTGCCTCTTCTTGGCAAGTCCTGGGATTAAAGGCTTGTGGCTCCACACCCGGCTCAACTTCAGTTTCGGAGGGTCCAGGGGAAATGCTGCAGGGACTGAGAAAACCCTTCTGCTTCTTACCAAGGTCCTTCTCTGGCCAATCGAGGTCTTTGTTCATTACGCTGGGACATACTGTGGTGAATTCTCTTGTTCTACATAACCCACCCATCCCATCCTCTTCAATCTTTACCAGCTCTTTGATCATGCACAGCACAGAGCTACCAAGCTCAACCTCCTGTCCCCAGTGGCTTCATTTAGCTATCTATTACCCTGTTACCTTGAAGTGACTATGACTGAGCAGAGATCAACACTGATGATCTATGAAACTGAAATCTCCAACTTGCCTCCAACTGCTGGAGAGGCTATTTTAAGAGGTATTAGAAACGTAATCTAATCTGTGTCTCGTACATGTATTAAATGAGTTCCTAACAATAGTTTAAAAACAAACAAACAAACAAACAAACAAGCAAACACCAACAAAAAACCCAAACCAAAAGCAGATAACAAACCACCAGGCCATCTCTGGGAGCATACTACTCCCTAAACACCAAGAGCTTTAACTCCATGGTTTAAAAGTGGAGGATAAATACATGTCATATCAAAATAACCTGTAGGTTTTCTTCTAGAGAAGACGTACAGGTCAACTTGCAGCCAATGCTGTATTATCTAAACAAGCCTACATTTGAAAAGAGTGGAAACTAAGCTCCACCAACCAGTGTTCTTAACTTGGAATGTGTCTGGACCACAACAAACCAGCCACACCAGGAATGATGCTGTGGCACATGCACCCCAGAACCCCACAAACACTGAGACTTTTATTAGCCCATTTTGCAATGATTACTAAGCACACAGCTGGTGCTATGGACCGCAGTATTTGATGTATTCTCATTTTACTTGGTAATATCTAACTCTCCTAGGTGAGATCCAGTTCCTCTCTGGGCCCTGCCAGCTAAGTTGTGTAACTACTGTAATCACTGTCCCCAACAGTCCTCCACATTCTGTCCTCTGGCTTTAGAGATAACATCTGGCCAGACAATTGGGAGAATGGTCAGAACTGAAGGCCTTCTGGACAGTTCAGGACCCATTCGTGTATGGTAGCTTTCATGGCAGATATCAACAGATTTATTTAGGAAAAAATGGTAATTCTGAAGAGAAGTCCTCTCAAGAAGACACAGAAAAGACTTGGAAGAAATATAACGACACAGTCTTAGGAAAAGGCTGTACTTTTTCTGGAGAATCTTCCAGGATGATGGCAATTCCAGAGGTGATGACAATAGGGTATCAGAATAAAAAAGAGCCACCTTCAAACAGTTTAATGGAAGAAGCAACAAACTCAGAAAATTCTGGATTCAAATCTAGTTCTGCAAGCATTAAACTATACTGGACAAGCATCCTCTCTGAGGTTCAAACGCCTCACTCTGTGTGGTAGGAGTCTCAGCACTGACTAGAGCTATATAGACAATAGGATAGACTATACATAAAATGTTAGTAAATTATCAGCACACCAAAAGTGCCACACTAAAGGGAACAAACAGCACACATGATCCCAGATGCTATACCTAGCGCTACCCCTTTGTTGGCTCCAGTCTCATACCCACTTGCCACCTTTATTTTAGAGTCTACCAGACATCATAAACCTGAGGCTCAAACTCTTCAGGGGTGCCCTTGCCTAACTCTAGAACATGGTTCCTGTCCCATTCTTGACCATTTTACTAAAGAGCAAATTGCTTGCTCAGGTCACAGCCATCCTGTGGTTTGAATTTATTTCCCTAAATATATGAAAGAGAAACTCAGTCCCCAGTGTTGGCTGGTGGGAGACTGTGAGGAGGTGTTTAGGCTCCGGGTGCTAGCTCAGGAACACATTAGCAGTGAACACAGAAGCACCTGAGGCAGCAGATTCCATTTTATGCTCGTCCTCTGTCTCCTGTGTGCTCTTTTGTCCTTTCACTGTCTACCAAGAGATGATGTCATTAAACAAGCCGTCAACAGACATGAGACCCTGGCCTTGAGTTTTCTAGCTTCTAGAACTGTAAGAAATAAACCTCCGTACTTACACGTTACTCAGACTAATGATTCTAGGCATAGCTGCATAGATCAGACAAAGTCAAGAGGTTAAGGGAGAGGTCCCTAAAGGTCACTGGTCAGCCAGTCTAGCCTAATTAATGAGTTCAGGGTCACTGGGAAACCGGTTTAAAAAAGAACAAAAAAGAAAAAAGGTGGAATGTGAGCAAGAAATCATACCAGATGAAACCTTGAACCTTTACACACACGTGCTCATATGCATATGTGCTCACACGAATGTGGCACCTACATGTATACATGCGTGAAAACACACACACACACACACACATTCTCTTATAGAGAAACAGCACAATGAGTCCTGTGATGTCAGTCTATATGAATGAGCTACATAGTAATGCTGTCAAAATCCTCAGGGAAACAATTTTCATTCTAGAATATCCCCAATGAAGCATAGACCAATAGAGAGGATGACAGAGCATAGGACATGTTTATACATACATGACCTCATGAGATTTATTTCCCATGATCCTTTTCTCAATAATTTAAAGAACAACTATTCTACAAGGAGAACAGGTTGGTAGCTGTATTTAGTGATCACACCCCTTTACTCCCAGCATCAAAAGGCAGAGTCAGGTGGATCTTTGTGAATCTCAGGCCAGCCTGGGCTACATATTGAGCTAAGCCTATATAGTGAGACTATCTCAAAAGCAAACAAACAAAACTTTCAACCCCCCCCCCCAGAAACAACAGCAAAAGAGGTAATTACAGTTGAATGGCATCACAGAGATGAACCCTAATCCATTATGCCTGGTGTATTTATAAGACAAACACTAGGGATGCGTGTGAAGAGAGGAAAAAGCCATTTGAGGACGCAGTGAGGTGACAGTTTACAAGCGAAGGAGCCAGGCCTCAGAAGAACCTGTATCGGCTAGCACCTTGCCTTTGGATGGCATGCCTCAAGACAGTAAGAGAATCTCCTGCTGCTGTGAGCCTCCTGATCTGTGGTACTTCCTGTAGCAGCCTTACTATACTGCTACAGTGCGTACCCAGCATCCTTGTGAAACAGCTGTTCGGTGCTCCAGCAATAAGCACTTGGCATAAGCAGTTTCTGGCGCTGGTGTGCTGCTAGATCATGAGCATTATTTTAAAGCCCGCCTCCCCAGAATGTGTGCCCTGCAGCAGGGGTCTTCATTGTTCATCTCTACCACATTTTTTGAGTCAGAGTCTCTCACTGAAGGGAGAACCCACAATTCAGTCAAACTGGCTGATGCAAACCTCAAGGATCCTCTGGTCCCTCCTCCCCTTCCTCCGTGCAGAGATTAAGATGTGCACGGATCCTTCCTGTTTTGCTTTTTGTTTTTTTCTTTTTTCCCATGAGTTTTGGGGATTTGGCCTCAGGTCCACTGTTTGTGTGACAGGTACCTTACAAGTGGAGCTGTCTCCCTAAGCAGACTCTGAGCTCTTAATACTGCTGGGAAGCTCTGCTTCCGAGGACGAACGCCACAGTCTGGAGCAGGAAGAAGCAGGCTCCGTATGGGAGACGTGTTTCCCCAGATAGAGTACTGATCCCGAGGAAGGCTGTACGAGAGTCTGCTGATGGTTTGCAAGAACAGTATACAGGCAAACAGGCAATTCCCAGAACAGCAAATGAATAAATGAGAGAAAACTACTACTTAGAAAGAAACTCATGCTACAGAGCCCTACTCAAACGACTACTTATCTTATATTAAATGCTGTCTATGTAATTAAATGACCCAATATTACCACAGTCCTATTCAGGGAGCTGAGGGTTGGGTATAAGTTCCTGAGCCTCCTGTCCATCTAAGAGTGAATCAGTAACTAACACGTAAAATGAATGAGTATGTCTAACAATACCTAGACATGTGAAGGTGGAGGGGGACGAGAGTGCTTCTGGGAGACACGGGTGGAAGAGAAGCAACGACCACGTTTTCTCTTAGTGTACGGCCTCCTGTTCTATTTGCAGTGCTGCAAGCACAGGGCCTCCAGAGGGACATCATCTACCACAGAACTGTATTAGCAGCCCAGTCCTCCACTTCAAACACAATGAATCAACCTTTAAAATCCTGTGTGTGGACCAGCGAGACGACTCAATAGGTAAAGGTGCTTGTTGCCAAGTCCAATGACCTGAGTCTAAACTCTAGAAGGCACCGGATGGAAGGAGAGGACCCCTGAAACTGTCCTGACTGCCACAGATGTGCTATTGTATACACACATAAACATAAATACACGGAACAAGATACTGTGTATTTATTACCTGATAAACATCATGCTTGCAAGTAAATTTACATTCACTCAAGGGCCCTATTCTTTCACTACTCTCTTAAAGTCTTTGCCACCTATTTTGCTGTTTGGTTGCTTCCCTTTCTTCCTCCTGGCTTTTCAAGAAATCTGACAAGACTATAAGACAGGGCTGTCAAGGGAGTGGAGGCTAATCAGAAGGTCTTACCTCGGATTAAAAGGCATCTGGAAAAGGAAAACTAGGAAGACAAAGTCCTCACTGAAGTAAAGGTCAGCCACCCCGGGAAGATTCCCTTCAGCTTGCAGAGAAACGTGTATGTCAGAGGCCCTAAGACCAACCGGATCTCTAAGGCCACTGTACACACAACTGAGCCAAAGGCGCTTCTGTCAGGGAGCCTGATCTCTGTCAGATTGAGTTTGGGAAATGCTAAGCACAAAGCCTTCCCAACATTTCACTCAGAGGCCCATGTCTAATGGCGCTTACTGACTAGGGTTCAGGTGGACAGTAGTGCTCTGTCCGTGCTGTGTGTGGACTCTCAGGTGCTCCCAGTAAAACCAAGGACAGTCCACCATCGAGAACTGCAGGGAGTCTCAACCGCACCTGGTTACTCAGATACTCTTACCTCATACTGACTCAGCATCTGCTCCAAGAAAGGCTTCACCAAACGTACAACTGGAAAGTCATGTTTCTATAACTTCAGTGGGACTGAACCTAGTAGATAAAGTCTGCCATGCTTATCAGTCTCCAATTCTTCCCACACTATTGAATGGACTTGGGACTGTGTCTTAGCCAGGGCTTCTACTGCTGTGATGAAACTCCATGACCAAAAAGCAAACTGGGGAGGAAGGGGCTTATTCACCTTACACTTCCACATCACTGCTCATCCCTGACAGGAGGCAGGGCAGGAGCTCACACCAGGCAGGAGCCTGGAGGCAGGAGCTGATGCAGAGGCCATGTGTGGGAGCTGCTCGCTGGCCTGCTGCTCCTGCTTTCTTATAGAACCCAGAACCACCAGCCCAGGGATGGCAGCACCGACCGTGGGCAGAGGAAAACTTACATTTCAATCACTAGTTGAGAAAATACCTTATTGCTGGATATTATGGAGGTATTTCCTTAATTGAGGACCCTCTTTTCAGATGACTGTAGCTTATGTTGACACAGAACTATCAGGACAGTAATGTAACATGCGTAGGTTGATACAGAATGGGACATTCTCTTATGGTGTGAATTCTTGTAAGGAATACTGACATTTTCTAACATGTCAAATTCTGTTCTGTCTAGATAATAAGTCAAGTAAATGAGGGTAATCAAATCTGTGAAATAAGGGATATTTAATTCTGAGGTGCCTCCTAAAGCTGAGATTCTGTGACCCAACAGAACACTGAATGGTTCAAGCATGTGCCTTTCCTAAGAAGACTTACTATTCCTGTCATATGCACTTTGATGGGTATGGTGCCTGGATTTATAATTCTAGGCACAAAAGGAAATGAAATGAGTGAATGATTGGATAAACACGCCCACCATAATCACCTCAGTCATTAATACTAATAGGAGAATCTGAGAAATAGCATGCAACACTTGGGGTTCCACTTACCCTTTTGTCCATGGCGACTGCTGAATTTGTCTCCGATCTCTGGCCGCCGCGTCTGTCTCAGGAGCATCTTGATGAGGAAAGCATCCTCAGCATTGGAAGAGATCATCACTTTCTCAATGTAGGAGTCTGTGGCACCTTTGTACCTGATGTGAAAACAGAGTCCTTCAAGTAGCCTCTAACTGCCCTTTGCCAGTCTGTCACTGTATGGCATATTCTCTTCAATCTTACCACAAAATATTCTGATATTCTCCTCTCATGCTCTGAAAAATTACTCATTCTCAACATTAAATGTAAAGTTTACAATTTCCCTTCTACAGTCTTATACATTTATTACGAGGCAGACATAGTGTAACAGTCTTATGGTGATTGCTATATTATAACTTAGCTACTGAAGGGGATGGAGTGGGGGGGACAGAGAGAGAGAGAGAGAGAGCGAGAGCGAGAGCGAGAGCGAGAGCGAGAGAGAGAGAGAGAGAGAGAGAGAGAGAGAGAGAGAGAGAGCGAAAGAGAGAGCGCTGTGTGTGTGACAGAATTTGTGGCAGGTGAAAGGGTGAAAGGAAGGTGCAGGGTTTGTGCTGCCTGTGACTGGCTAGATGGAGGTACTTATCACCACCAAAAAGGGTTAGGAGAAGCCAGTTTTGTGCTGGAGAAGAAGGCAGTTTGACTCAGGTGCTACATGCCACCTGCAGGCAGATGTCCTTTTGGGCGCATCAGTAAAGAGCCAGAGCATGAGGGTTAGGTTTCTCCAAGAAAGGGAGCATATCTAGAAAAGGGACAAGTGTTACTAGCCAGGAAAAGGCTGCCACCAGGCCACCCAAGAAGGGGGACCGTGGGAAAGCAGACTGGAGGAAGGTGGGGTAAAGCAGTGCTACTAGTAATATCAGTGGGAAGGTCTGTCAGTGGTGACAAAGACAAGAAACACGAGAGGCTCCACGTGGATAAGAGAGACACTTATCCACAGACCAGAACAGAAGATGCCACTGACTCTGGCATATCTGCCCAGCTCTGAATCTTCTTATCTGTTTATTCCCTCTTCCTGGACTAGGCTGTGAGCTCCACAGGGCACGGATGGCACTGGCAGGCTCACTGCTGTCTGCTGTAACTAGCATACCTCCTGGGGAAGCAAAACAAAACAAAACAAAACAAAGCAACACTCCTCAACTGAAAAGAACCCAGGTTGTTGCTGGCCACTCACACTATAGCTCTTTCAGTGGGATGGAGAGATGAGAGTTTGGGAGTGAGGTGAAAAAATAGGAATAGGGGAGACCCCCAAAATAGAGAAACAGAAGGGGAAATAGCTAGGAATGAACCCAGAATCCACTTTTCTTCTAAAATGATAAACACATTTGAGCACATTTTCTACTGAGGGAAAGAAAGTGATTTTGAAATAGGTGAACGGTTTGGAAAGAGGAAACAAATGACAGAGCAAGGTTTCTTAAAGAAAGAAAGGAATGTGCCAACTCATGGTCTTGAGTGCCATGGACCATTCCCAAATAAGCTGCCTCCTCACCTATCCCACAGACAAGTTCATGGCTCTCTCTCATGCTGCTACATTTAATACAGCCCGCAAGAAGGGTTCTGATGCCAGACTGCATTTAAGTCCCACCTCTGCCAAGTGCATCCGATGGCCTCGGGATGGCAGCCAATGTTTTCCTTGCCCCTGTTCCCACACCATTAGAGTCTAATAAACTTCTAAGAGAACACAGCTAGTGGGGTGAAAGGACTGACGAGGCTCCCACACACAGGATGTCCAGAAGACTGACTAGTACAGTAGGCGGTTATCATGATGGCAGCAAGCACACTTCTCTCATGTGAGAGTCTCTGTTGTTCTATGCCATCCCCTTCCCACCGCTCTCCTAAGCCTAGGTCAGCTTGTCTAAGGCAGAATAGTCATCTTCCCTAGAGGGTTCTATATCATAGTGGTGACTACTACTGGCTCACCTCAGTAAGTTTCATATTCCATTATATTTTAGAGTTGAGAAGAAATTTCGAGATTAATAAATTTGACTCTTTCATTATACAGAGAAAACAAGGTTTTTAGATGCTTTACCCAGGTGAGGTAACACAATTACAACTAATCTAGACACAGCCCCATCCTAGTATACTGGTGATGTTGTAATGTGGTCAGTGTTGTATTTTTTTCTATAACACAAAACTGGTTGTGTTACTCTCTGCAGAATGAATTCCAAATTCTCCTGTGTGTTAGCTACACTGATCTTCCAAACCTGGGCCTTTTATACTCAGTGACTTACTGTTTCTTCTACACAGAACTCCTGTTCATTTGGCCCATTCCTCTCATCGGGTTATATGATTTATAAAATCCCATACTGTTCTCATGGAAGAAAAGGTATCCAAAGTTGCCATTTCCAGTTCTTCAACGTATAATGATACATTGTATCTATGTATACAGTGATACACGATACACTGTATCTACATATATCTAGAACTCAAAATGGTCTAACTACGGGACACATATTCATCTATAACATGTAATTCCCCACCCACTCTTTTCTCGAGCATCTCTATGTCTTATCAATACGCACGTGATGGGCACATCTTTGTACTGTGGCTGCTGTGGCACATTGCTCCCTTCCAAAGGGATCTGAGTCACTGTGGGCATGGACTTGTTGACAAGCACCTGCTTGTTCTCCACCTTCTCACCTACAGAAAAGAGAGGAGCATTAACCACATCACCATCACCTGTGCTTCCTCATGTGACAAATGTGAAACTGACTGAGGACTAAGTGCCAAGAGAAGCCCCACCTCAATCAATCATAACGGGAGATGGCACAGCAAGGCAGACACCACCCCAGTCAATGGGGTTCACGTATCTCTTAGGGTATCAGAATAGGTTAGGAGCACTACTTGTTTGTAGACATTTCAATCAGTACCAAGTCACCACCAACTTACCTTGGAAAGGAAAAAAAAATCTCTGGTTTTGCTACTATTTTAGTTTAAGGACCAGTTACTTAAATAATCATTCTCATGCTTATTTTCAAAGCCGTGGTAATCAGTATTAAAGCTTCATAAAAATTTCCAAGGAAACAAAGGCAGACAGAGTAAAGGAGACACACACTGTGCGGCTTGGCGGAATCATGTTCCCTAGAGCAAGCACTGTCCACGCAAGGCTCAACTATTGCTGGGTTGTATGGAAGGTGACTGGTCTGACAACAGAATTTTCAGCTTGTCCCTGTGTTCTGCACAGCCCTAATATGCAGTCTTCCTTTCAGACAGCCTCAGCTCTCAACTCCTGGACACTCACATAGGTTTCCACTGTGCTTTTCTGATTCTTTAGCAGACACCTCTAGCCCATCTGGGGACGTCAGCTCATTTCCTATCAGAGGCAGTGAGGATCTTCCATACCAGGGCAAATCCTCCTGCCACACAATGGTCTCAGTTCTCTCCATGATCCCTTACTCCAGATGTAACTAGACATGCTTATGTGATCTGATGCAATGCCAGCCTTTTACACTAGCCTACATTAGTAGGACCCAAGGCTGTCTGTTACATATACAAATTCATTACATGTTTGTAATCATAATGAAATCCTTCCCTTTTGTCAGACCACAGACAAAACATGTGAATTAAGAAATACCAGCATAGATGCAGAGTCAAGACCATATTCAAAACACAGTTTCAAGTGTGGCTTTTGTATAATTTAAGATTATGCGTAGCATACATTTTTGCTATGGGAAAACATACTTAATACATAGAAAAACATAGGAAGAAAATTCAGTGAAAATGACCACAGTGGCTGAATCTAGATGGGGATACCACAGATTGGTTCTTTCTGCCCTGTTCACCAAAAATTCAGAAATACTGTTAAATAACTCTTACAATTTTAAACAGTATACACAGAAGTTCATTATTTTTTAAGGCTTTTTACCTGGAGAACAAATGCCATCTGCATCTAAAATTTCATGTCGCCAGATGGGTTTTCTGGTTGCAGCATCCAACATGGGACCCATCACCTTATCAAAGGTCTGATTGGTGTATCGTTTCAAGGTGCATTTAGCATTTTTATATACAAGACAACGCCCAAAACCTGAAATGAAACCCCAAATGGGTCAGAATTCCTGGTAATATGAAACCAAGAAAAGACATGGATTTGTGGTATTCAATAAGCCATTTTACTACACATTTCCAAAACGAAACGAAAAACAAACCTCAGACTACTTTATCATTGATAAGTCTGGAACTGGCAAAACCCAAGTAACAGTGGATGGCCCGGCTCCTCTGCCAACTGTCTACGTAACATGGATTCCCACACCCACACTCCAGCATGCCATCCAACAGGTCATGCTGGAGGAAGGTGACACAAAGCCACAAAATACCACAACAGCAAAGGGTCTTAGAGACCACCTTTGTCACCCCTTTCTTTTATAGGCACTCTGCCTGAGGGCCAGGAAGTTGGTAGCACACCTGAGAACAGATCAAGTGTAACCGCACCCAGTCTCAGGCAGGCTGCTCTCTGTTGTGACTGCCACCAAGCCCGCCTGAAAGTCTTCCTGCCTCTGATTCCGGCATTTATGGTTACAGCTAAGCAAGCAAACAAAATAATGTTTATTTCTCCAGGAAGGGACACACATGTGCTCCCTGCCTCCTGCCTTTTAAATGTGAGAGCAAACTGTCGGATGACCAGAATGTAAGACAGAGTCATCTGCAAGTCTCGGGCGCTGCTTATCATCACAGCTCCCAGTGACCTGTGCAGCACGGTAAAGTCAGCTCGGAGGGCCAGCTGCTCCACGGTAAAGTCAGCTGCTGACAGTACATGATCTGAGACTATGATACAGCAGCTATTAACAGCACGCTGCAGTGCAGGGGAGTCCATACGGCACGAAATCATCCCATGGCTTCTGATAAGCATAAATGGACATTTTATTTATAGGTGGGTGCTTAAAAGCTAACAGAGAGTAAACTCTGATCATTAAATTGTATTTCTGATAGACATCACAAGGTCTTCAGATTTCCACATCAGCGTTACCAGTTAATCAGAAAGGAAAATATCTAGTTTCAAAGCATGGCTGTTGTCACTTGAGAAAAAAAGGGGCATAAATTCAGTGCAGCCAACATTAATGCCAGTGACACATGTCTAGGAGTACTATTATGGCTGCCTAGCAACTAGGGAGAGGGAAGGGGAGGCATCGTGGGTATGCCAGAGAGGGAAGGAGCTGGAGACTGAATAGAGAAGTCAGCCTGCAGACCAGGTGGTGCTGGCTAGGTCATGCAGTGCTGACCTGTGGAAGGAGAACGCTCAAAGAGTGACTCATAAAGAAGCACAAAAACTACAAGATAAGGTTTGTGTCTGTACATTCCCGGCTTTTGACATGTAGTTAACAAACACATCGCAGACTGTGTGCTTAAGCTGTATAGTAACAGCCTTTCCACCTGCCCTCTCAACTCATGTTTATTGGTGCATGTATTACCAGACATATTTAAAACATCCCCCTCCCCACCCCCCCCAAAGAAAAGTGGGCCTTCACATACTACTTAATTCCCGGTGAAAAAAAAAATCTCTCATTTACCCTTTCTCTTTGAGAAATGTTCAAGTTACTAGTAAAATAAAGAAATAAAGATCCTGAAATTAAACATTTAATACATTGTTTCAATGTCAGTCATTAAGAACAAAGCAAGCAAACGAAACCAACACAGTAGTGTAGCAGGTCTTACAATTTTCTAGACATGGCAGTTCCCTGCACCCAGGAGACCTCAAGGAAGTGGCTGCCTAGACAAGAGCTGCACAGTGACAACACTAGCTGATATGCCAAGGTGGGCGGGAAACGGACAAGCTTCTCCCGAGATGAAGAGCTACAGGCAAGAATGGCTGCCAAGAGGGACACTCAGTCTCCTTAAGGCAGGCTCCCTGTAGGTAGTCAATCCCAAGTGGTTAGCCCAAACACACATACACACAAGCAACACTAAATGCATTCAGACCTGTGTGTGTGTGTGTGTGTGTGTGTGATGTGTGTGTATAACACAAAACAAGTTATGAATTTGGATAGGATGATGAAGGAGGGAGGAAGCCGGGTGGGAATGATATAAATACAATACTCATATATGAAATTCTTAATTTAAATAAAAATTATACCACAGCTCCAGTATGTGTATAAAGCTCAATTGTTTTGAGCCTACACTGCATTCTGACTCCAAGTAATATTTATAATCATTATTTACTATACCTAATTCTGCAAAAAAAGTACTTCTGGTGTTTAAGCTCTAAGCATTCACTTACCCCTGTCCAGAGAGGCCTTGTTCAAAACCAGAGCATCTTCAATGTCATAGCCACTGTAACTCATCACCGCAACAGTCGCATTCTGTCCAGCTGGCAATTTCTCAAAATCTATTAACTCGATTGTTTTTGTTTTAACCATGGGTTTTTGTGGATATGCTAGTAGATACATAAGTGTATCAATTCTGTTCCGCTGATTGTATCCAATGGTACCTTTATTGATATTGGAGAAAACAAAATCAACCATTATATCCTGTAGAATAATCAGGTAGCAGTGAGTTTAAATACATTAAACTTGCTTAACTGAAATGAGAAGAATCTCAAGTTAAACATTTTAAAATAATACTTACATGGTAGCTATTGATTTCTAAAGCAACTTTATTACTCTGATTATATTTTTTTCTGGGATTTCAAGTATTAGTGAGAAAAGTTACTAATATTTGAAATCCTGGAAAATATATAGAGTAATAACAATCTAAACAATTTCAACTTTTTTGGACTTACTAGGGATAATCGATCCTATTTGCATAATTTTAGTTGTTACTGGTTAATTTCATAAGTTATCTCCACAAGCCTGCACGTGGGTCTGTTAAGATGATGTGAGACACTGGGTTTTCACATGCAAGGGCTTACATAGCACAACTAACGCACAAACTAACAACAGCAAAAGATTTAATGTCAAAGAACGTGAAAATGGAATCAGGAAAGATCTCAAATAAAGGCACAGAAGCATGGGCTTGCTAATTTGTTATTTATGAAGTAGCAAACAAAACATCAGCTAAAGACCCAAAGACTATCTACCTGTATCAAACACTGAGGACACTTGGGAAACGCTAGGTCCCCTCTCCTAAAGAAGGGAGGACACAGCCTGGCTAGGGTGAGCAGAGAGGACACAGCCTGGCTAGGGTGAGCAGAGAGGACACAGCCTGGCTAGGGTGAGCAGAGAGGACACAGCCTGGCTAGGGTAAGCAGAGAGGACACAGCCTGGCTAGGGTGAGCTCTTTCTCCCTTAGCACTTAGCCTTCTCCCTTGACAGTCCTTAGAAGGGTATGTTATTGGGTTATTGTTAACTATAAGTAAAATCTGAACTTTAACCCTATAGTGGAATTTAGGGCCTTCCCAAGGAAGAGTCTTTCCATCCTTTGGGCTCATGGTCACACAGTTGACTCTAAAATAGACTTGAAACTAGGAGACAGAGACCTGCCCACTGTAAGATCTCATGGGGCTACTGAATCCCCTTCACTTCTGAGGATTCTTCACTGGTGGATGATTGTGGTGAGGGCTAGCATCAGGGGACGCTTTGCTTGTTTCATGCATGGGCCTTTATGGTGACATCCACACATTCTCTTCAGCCTCGGGTGCTGCTGTGTGGAGCTAAGTCAAAGTGTGAATGGATACCCAAACTCTGGATTGGATTTTCTCTAGCTTCTGCATCTCTGTGTTACTGGCTCACCTGCGTTTCATCCCTAGAACTATCCTGACTGCTACCTCCTCTGCCTGCCCTCCCATCCTCCCACAAAAAAATCAATAGCAATCTTAAGTCAGAACTGAAACCAACTACTTGAGCAGAAAAGAAAAATTGCCACTCTTGTCAATCCCCACCAAAGGCAAGGACAAGAGCCGCGCAGAAGGCACACCACAGAGTGAGGAGCTCATTACGGTTGCTCAGGAAATGTCAAGTGAATTAAAGTGACAAACTCTGTGCTCTTACCAGAGCATGTATGCATCTGTGCTTAAATCTTCACAAAACTTACCAAAAGTCAGCTGAAAAACGAAAGTCAAACTGAACCTCATGGACCTTTTGTTGAGTCTTCACTAGGAAGGACAATTTGTGTCATTTCAGTGGCAACTAATAAACTGGACAGGATGCCTGATGGTGGCCACTCACTGCTTTAGCCTAAGACTGCTGCTGGGGTCATGATACAGCTCACAGACAATACGTTTATGTCTCTCTATGAAACCATTTAAAATTTACATTGTGACTTCAGCTCCAACTGTGTAGTTGACGCAGCTTGAGCTGGGGATTCAGGCAATGTCCCACCAGGCTGCCAAGACATGTCTTCTGAAACTGAGACAAGCATTATCATGCCACAGGAAAACATAAATGGCCAACTCTCTCAACAATGGCCATGGAGCCTGATCCTGCTATAAACTGGGCTCTTGAGGCCAGAATGTAATTCTCAAGCATTACTACTGGCCGCTAAGTGGAGAAACAGCAAGATCATTTAGCACATCTGGGGTTATGACTCATTGGAAACTTTTCTTTAAAAACAAAACACAAAAAACCCTTGTGTACTATACTTGTACACATTGTTTTTAGAAGCACAATGAATTTGTATAAGAAAACATTACATATAAACTAAGATTTCTATACTCCAAAATCTTACAATGCCACCCAAGTCCCCATACTTTTTTTCTAGAAATGATGAATCATCTAAAGAAATCGAATAAAGGCTTGCCTGTATAAGTCTGCGATCAGACTCAAATGTCCTTACTGCTGTTTGAGTTTCCTTAAAGAACGGACCGGCCTGTGGCTCTCCAGCAGTGTCTGCCCAGCATGCACACGGCACACCACAAGACACTGGGGGAGATGACACATTCGGATAGCACAGACACCTAGGAGCTGGGGTCTGCTTCCACTGCCCCATTTTGCGTTTTGCTGTAATCACTGTCTCTAGTAATTTCCTTTGATTACTACCAGGACATGCTTTTTCTCACTAAGCCACATTTTCTTGATAACTTTCTTAAGTCATCAGGGGGCATAGCAAAGTATACAAATGCAAATTAAAATAGGGAAAAGGTGCTTTAATTTAAGGTGAGATGAAAATATTCTAAACGTGTGATAATGAAGTTGTGTGCATTTAACTTTCCTTTGACACTGCCTTCCGAGCTCAACCACTATCCAATACAACGAAGGGTGATAGTAATGGTATGCTTAGCTCGCAGACACTGCCGAAGAACTGGCTAGAACAACTACAGCTTCCTGTCCTCAGGAAGCAATTGTCCTCAGGGCAATGCCCGAGACTTCGGCTGATCTGCACCCTGACAGGCAGGACGGCAGCCTTTAAGGGCATTGTTCTAGGACACATGTAGAAGCCCAAGGTGGTTTTACTTTGTATTGATGAGACAACTGTACTAATGAGCAGTCTGACAGGCATACTCTATACACTCTGTGCCTCACTTTGGGTTTTCTTTGCTCATCTTTTAGCAGGGTTTGTCCTATTAACAGATTTCTTTATGTAAACTAGGTATCTCTCTGGAGGGAGACTCCTTCCACTCTGTGGCCTGCATTTTCATACCCCCAGATGTCTTTCAAGAGAGAAAAAAAAATAATTTTGAGAAATTCAATTTATATCCTTTTTTAAAAATATAGTTTATACTCTTTGTATCATATGTTAGAAAGCCTTTTAGCCCTTATGTTTAGGACTACAAATCATTTTATGTTAATTTTTTAATGGTATCAAGTAGAAATTAACATTCACTTTTTTATACATAGATATACAAAATAAAATGTTTAGTTGAGAATTCTTTCCCCATAAACTCTGATATCAGTTTCATTAAAAATCATTTGCTAGATGGAGAGATGGCTCAGCAGTTAGCTGTTCTAAGCACATGCTGTTCTTTCAGAAACGTGAGTTCAGTTCTGAGGACGGACACCAGGCAGTTCACAACTACCAATAACTGCAGCCCCAAGGGATCTGACCAAACTGACTTCTGAGGGCACCAGCACTCATGTGCACACACGCTCCTTCCTCCCGAGGGCACCAGCACTCACGTGCACACACGTTCCTTCCTCTCACATCAGACACATATTTAAAATTCTTTAAAAAGCCAAACATTAGTTATGAAGATAACTTAGTCTTTCAAGATGGGAAATGACGATTGTAAAGAAATTCAGAGCACAGCTGGTGTGCTGGCACACACCCTTGATCCCGATGCCTGGGAGGCAGAGGCAGGCAGGTCTCTGTGAGTTTGACGCCAGCCTTGTAAATGAATTCCAGAACAGCCGACCTATATCTACATACTGAGACTCTGTCTCAATGAAGATGGGGGGAGGGGAGAGTAATGGGACAACAGGACTTAGGGGACAGGACAGGAACACACACACACACCACACACACACACACACACACGCGTGCGACAGAGACAGAATCAATTGCCTATAAACGCATTCATCTCTTTCCCAACTGTGAATTCTGCTCTATCCACTCACACGTCTGTCCTTCAATCAATATCATATTTTCTTTATTGTTCTAGTTTTACAATAAATCAGAATCAGGTTGTATTATTCTCCAGTTTACTCTTTTTAGTGTAAAGCTCTCTCACTCCCTGTGTGTGTGCAGCTGTACATGCATATTTGTCTGCATGGAGGCCAGAGGTTGATGCTGGACCTTTTTTCGTCAATCATTCTCCACTGTTTATTGGTTTTGAGAGAAAAATCTCACTATATAACCCTGGCTGGTCTAGAATTCACTGAGATCCATCTGACTCTTCCTCCCAAGTGCTGTAATTAAAGACCTGTGCCACCTAACCCAGCTCTAGACTAGAGAGACACTCACTCATTCACTCATCCATCCAGTTATTCATTCCTTCAGAAACATTCACTAAGTATTTATCACAGCACCTACTAAGTTGCTATCTTCAATGAGTTTATAATCTAGCAGGGAAGCTAGCCTGGTTACAGTCCATAAAAGCTCAGGAAGTGTGGGCAGGGAGAGAGGGCCTAGTAGAGAAGAACTACAGTTAGTCTTACAAAAGAGATTCCATACAACGGACCATGGTATAAGCTACTCAACCACTCTGGAGCTCAGCTCTCTTGTCAGGAAGAAAAGTATAAGCCTTACAAGATCATTACCATGCTTAAAGAAACAAATGCATGTAAAACTTGGGAGGTTGGGGAATGGGTCAGCAGTAGAGCATGTATTGGCAAGAAATAAAGCCCTGGGGGTTAATGCCCAGCAACACCCCTTCCTCTGTGGGGATTGAGGAAGTGGCAGCAGTCACAATGATTCGCATCAACAACACTGGCAGTGTGGTGTCACCTTGCAGTACAACCATCCCCTCTCAGGCTGTAACCCACAGACTAAACCGTAGACTGAAGCAGTAACCACAGAAGCTGCCTGCACAGTAACTCCATCCACCTGAGCGACTCTAGCAAAGCAGGGTTTGAAGCTCAGGGAGACTTCAGGTAAGACTGAAGCATTTCAGTCTCGGGGACTAACACACAGACTTACACCTACAATAGCTACAGTAATGAAAACAAACAAACAAACAAAACTTAAATCAATAGATTAAAAAGAATTCTCATGAAGAACTGGCTAAGTCTTTCTCCTACATTTTTAAAAGTTCCTAAACAAATAAAGAATAGATCTGTAAAATCAACAGTAGGGTAGAGGCCTGGACTTAACAAAGTTTATGGGGATTCCTGAACATTATGTGCTTTAAATATCTCAATCCCAGGACATCCTACTCCAGTTTAAACACAGGAATAAACGTTCTGCTTAGAAACAGACTCTGGTGAAGACAAAGCCAGAGGCTGTCCCAGCTCCTAAGATGTTTTCTTTTTCAAATCTCAGCAATTTGGAGCTGAAGGGGGAGGACTGGAGGAGGTCTGTGATGAATATTCATTAACTTGCTGATAGCAACTAGTGATCCTTTAAAGAGGAGAAAGTGTTCTAGAGGACAGCCAGCTAGTAAAACAGGCAGGATTGAGGGAGACTGAGCTCAGCCTTGCCTCTCCAGCACACACTGCCGCTCCAGCACACACTGCAGCGCCAGCACACACTGCAGCGCCAGCACACACTGCCACTCCAGCACACACTGCAGCTCCAGCACACACTGCCGCTCCAGCACACACTGCAGCGCCAGCACACACTGCACCTCCAGCACACACTGCACCTCCAGCACACACTGCAGCGCCAGCACACACTGCAGCGCCAGCACACACTGCAGCTCCAGCACACACTGCAGCTCCAGCACACACTGCAGCTCCAGCACACACTGCCGCTCCAGCACACACTGCACCTCCAGCACACACTGCAGCTCCAGCACACACTGCACCTCCAGCACACACTGCAGCGCCAGCACACAGCCAGTGCTCATGGCCTGAAGACTGAGCCATGCCAGAAGTCTACCTGCCTTACTATTATGAGCCACATCACTGTCACCTACAGCACCTACAGCACATGCAGAACTGAGAGATGCAGAGGGAGACGTGAACTCTAGTCATAAAGTGTCTGTGATTTAAGAGCATCTTTGCAGGCAGCTTGTTGGGTTAGCTCTCTGATGTGTGAGCGGAGCTCTGAGGTCCTGTGAGCCACACTGGTCTTAGTGAAGTTCATTGTGGCAACAGAAAAGGAGTTATTTCACTCTGGGGGAGACAAGGAAGGGGCTGGTATCAAAGGGGAAAGGGGTTGGATACACCACCTCTTCCAGGTTGGCTGGAGTAGTTAGAGCCGCTTCCTTCACTTTCTGCATGGACTAACAGTCAAACAACAATTAAACCATGACTTTGGAAAATCCTCACAGATTCTGAGACTAAGAGTCTCAGCAATGTATCCTCTTTAAAGTGGCTTTTAGTTCCCAGCTGCCAGGACTCAGGGAGCTCAAAGGATCCAGAGCAGTCCTGCTCCAAGGGCGGGACTTGCCTCAGACCTGGGTCTTTGCTCTGGCGTCTCTCACTGGCCTTTTTCCTGTGTCTTTCACACAGCTCTTGCGTGGTACTCCAGCAGCTATTTTAGTGTCCAAAGGGAAATGCGCCCACGCCATGTGCCAACTTTAAATGACTTCTCTACGCTTTCCTTCCTAGTCAGGTGTGCTTTATAATAACAAACAGGAACAAAGGCTTTTTTTTTTATGACTTAAGATATTCAGTGGCTTTTGTCTTCCAAGCGTCAGCAGTAACGTCAGAGGATTGTATCCAAGGAGCTAAATGTGCAGGACCCAGGGTCAGAGCAGCTGAATACACCAACCTCAGAAAACACAGACAATGAATTGCAAATGACACTCACAACAAAACGAGGAAAAAAACCTTCACACAGAAGACTACAAAAGAACTCTACAGACACTGAATTGGCTTTCTATGCACACTGATCCTGCTTAACTGTGTGTGGTAACTAACCCAACCGGCTTCAGACATGTGGGGCCACAAAATAAAGGTTGGGTTTTTATTTTTGGGGGGTGGGAAGGGTTGTGATAAAAATATTTTTTTCTTCCTTTAACTGTATTCTTTTTTAAAACAGCTTCACACGCTGAAGATGGCCAGTGCTTCTGTTTGTGTTTTCAAACAGAATGAGTGGCATTAGTCATGCAGTGATTGGCCTTGTTAATTCTGCCGAAGGCTGCACATAAAAGGTGCATTGTTTCAGTGGGGATTCACATCATCAAACAAAATGGTTTGGTAAACCCAAAAGAAGTGATAGCCCTTTCACGGCACATGGGGTGCAGTACTGTATATTTCAACTTGTTAGCAAGTCAGGAGCATAGGCAGGACTCCGGCCCACACTGCCGAGGATGAATAGCAACCCAAATTGATGAGCCGCTGTTCAGCTTTTCCCACTGGGAATTACTCCCAACTGTCCAGGCGTTACACCATTCAGGTAAAGGATGGCAGGACAATATGCTTTCTGTCTCTCCACAGCCAAAGGGCACATGAAGCTCAGGAAGAAATATCTGTACTTCCTGCCTGTAGTGAGGTAGCAGGATTTCTTAATGGCCAGCTGCAGCCAGAAGAGGGACAGAGTGAGCGTGGAAATGCAGACCCTTCCCCTCTACTGTTCACAATGCTTGAGAGTGCAGCTCCTGTAGCCCTTGAGATTAGAAAGGACATGTCAGAAGGGGAATGAAGCTTCATTAAGCTCACTAGGATCCGAACGACATTTTCAACAAGTCTGTAAGTAAAACTTGTCTATGGGGCGGGCCTGGACCCGGCCTCATGCATCGCATCTCCTTCCACACAGAGAATATTCTCTACTGCACCTGCACCTTCTTACCAGACACACACCAAGCATCTAGACTTCCGTGAGACTCTAGCTCCTATTTCCTCTTTGAAAGCTGCTTCCCTTTTGAGACTTCCTACAGTTCCGTCTCTTGTTCTCTCTCCCTCTCCACTTCCTCCTTCCTTTCTCTCTCCCTCCCTCCTTCCCTCTCCCTCTCTCTCTCTTCCTAGATCCTGGCTCCTGGTCTAACCTGGCAGACTCTCCCAATACACTGACACCTGGTAAGCAGAAAGCTCTGTTGACGTCTGATTTCAGGTTCCTGCCCCCACATCTGACTACAAGGTCTTGCTTAGTGGATGTATTATGTTCAGATATATGATGTATGGATATACCGGAAGGGGAAAGAAATGGACGTGGGATCAGGTTTTAGGAGACACAGGAGCACCTGCAAGAACAGGACAGGTTCCTCACCGGCACGCACACAACCGAGGTGCACACATCCTCACTGCTGTAACCATCTCCCCTTGCCTTCCACTGCTGTGCTCTTTCACACTCTCTCCTGGCTAACTCACTTCTCAGAGCTTTCATGTTTGAAGTCACTCTTACAATTACGGGGAATTTATTATGTGCAACTTTGTTGGCTAAGGAAACTGTTGAGCTCTTCGAGTTTGCAGAGTTCCCTGGAGCTTAGCGACCCCCAGGTGTCATGAGCATCTGAACTGCCCCAACACACAGCACTGAGAATAAAGATTAAAGTCTTCATCTGTGCAGTTCAGAAACAGGCTTAACAAGGCAATCTTACCCATGGCTTGCTTGCCCATAGCACACTGGTAGGTGTTTCTTGGAGACTGGTTGTGATGAGGGTATGGGATCAGGCCAGCGCAAACACCAAGCAGAGTGAAGGGTTCAATCTCCAAGTGGGTGGTGTCTCTGGAAAGTGAGTGAAGATTTAAGCAGTTCAGATAGCAAACACTAAATTGGTGTCTGATTAGGTATATAAAAATACTATTTCCTAGGTCCCCATGGGATTTATAATAAGCTTTGATGCTAGTGAAACTAGCTAGAAAAACATGCTGAAATAAAGTACGAAAGAGTTTGAATTGTTCTGTGATAAAAATTCTTATCAGTGCCAGGAGGTGGTGGTGTACGCCTTTAATCCCAGCACTTGGGAGGCAGAGGCAGGCAGATTTCTGAGTTTGAGGCCAGCCTGGTCTACCGAGTGAGTTCCAGGACAGCCAGGGATACACAGAGAAACCCTGTCTTGAAAAAAAACAAAAAAACAAACAAACAAAAATATTCTTATCAGTGATGGAAATAAGAGAGAAGGGAGACAGTAGAGAAGTGTTTATATAAAAACAAAGCATTATCATCATATACACTACCAGTGGTACAACAAACACAGAAGTAACTTCCAGACAGGCAAGCAGCCTACCTTTCCTCTGTCAATAAGAAGCCTGTATCCATGTGGGGAAAGGAATAGATCTCTCTGAAAATGAGTATGAAGACCAGTGCCACAGTCACTAACTGACTATGGCCACCGAGGAGTTCAAATAGGAGGCTTCTGAGATCAGTTTTAGATTTTTACCCAATTTTAAGGGATTTAAAATTTAAAATTTAAAGCTGCATTTTCTACACTAGAAAAAATCAGAGTTTGGCTAGGGGATGTGGTTCAGTGACTAGCGTAACTAGCACGCATGAGAGCCCGGTGAAGCACAATGCTGTTCTTTCATCACAAAACAGTGACTTTAAAGACTAAATAGTTGTTCATAAATAGTGAATATCTAAATGCTCTAAATTTTAGTTTTAAGAAAAAGAAAAAAATACTTTCCTTTAGAATCACAACAACTGTATATTTATCTTGAACAGGAACTGAGAGACATCACTATATGTAACACACATTTACTTGATATTAAAACAAAACTACTAAATTCCAGCAGGGAACAGGTTAAATAAACTATATATGTAGGCAAATAATGTGCCCACACTAGCAACAAGGTGTTCACGGGACAGTCGGTTAGGAAGTGTAAGCATGCTCCTGCGGCCCTGCCCATACACTCTGCAGGACCACGGATGTACCGGGTACCTACTTAGAAAGCTCGCCGGAAACAACTAGTATTAGATACTGTGGTCTGTGGAGTCTGAAGGGATGGGAAAGAACTCGGGTTCATTCTCTTCAATGAGGCAGGTCTTAGAACACAGGCCAGGGTGGAAGTCATTATGTGGCTAAGGATGGCCTTCAATTCCTGATCCTACGGCCTCCATGGGTCATAGGACTACAGGTGTGCATTGCTAAACCAGGTTTTATTTTATTTTACTGAGACTTTGTAGCTCTGGCTATCCTAGAACTCACTATGTTGACAGGGTCGCCTTGAATTCAAAGCTCGGCCTGCCTCTGCCTCCTGAGTGCTTGAGTCATCACACCTGACATTATATCTGGTTTTACTTGGTGCTGGGGGTTATGGGTGCTTTGTGTATGGTAGGCACTCTGCTGACTGGGTTATATTCTCTGTTTAAGTTCACTTTCTAAATTTATGGTAAAAACACATCTTGACTATAAATAAAATAGAATTTAAAATAAAATGAATTTGATCATATAATATCTTGGTGACTGAGAAAAAGCCTCTACATTATAGCAACCTAACTGCAGGAAGATACATAGTATGCAAATAAATCAGTAAAACCTAGATTTTTATTCTATGGCAGTAAGCACTAGCAATAAAGTGGGGCGAAGAAATATGGGTGTTTGTTTTTAAAGCAGTTATTCAGACTCCCAACAAAGTGATATCCCAGTGCAGGTCAGAAGGTGTTTGAAGAGAGCCGAGTATGGCTGTCCCAGTAGGTTATGAAGGTGAACGCAGAGGCCGCAAGAGAATCACGTGTAAGCAAACGTTAGGAGCCCAGTGATGTGTGTGAGGGCTTCTGAGAGCCATGGACGGCTGCCAGGGGACAAGCAATGGCAGCAGCCTGGACTGAGTGGAAGATGGAGGTGGTGAACAAGCTCAGCCCCGGGTACATCGTGAGGCACATAAGAGCTACAGAAACACAAAGGACAGAGCTGTCATTTCCAAGTGAACTGCAGGCTAGATGTGGCACATTCCTTTAATCTCAGTGCTTGGGAGACACACACACATAAGCTCTGTGAGTATGAGGCCAGCCTGGGCTACACACTAAGTTCTAGATCAGTAAGGGCTATTTAATGAGACCCTATCCCTAAAAAACATTCACTGTAAAATAGTTTTTTAATAGTTCTTGAAATGTGGAATATAAAAGTAGTTTGAAAAGCTCATCATCTGAAGGGGTAAAATTTCTGGTTAAAAAAACATTAAATTATAATACAAATATATACAAATATTATAATACAAATATATATTTCACCAATAGCAGAAAAAATTACTTGCTTGTGATTTAAGATATAAATAGTTATCAAGTATGACTAATAAAACTCCCTTTTAAAAATATAACTGCAAAGATACCAGTTTCTGGCAAGTGGTACATGAATGACATGCATCACAGAGCGAGTTGCACAGATGTCCTCTGATGGCTCCCAAACGGAACGCAGATGCTTCTAGAGTACCACTGTGCTAGAAGAAATATTATGAACACACTGGCATCCTGAGTTTACATATGCACAGAGATATTTTTATGCCACACTATGTGTGGAATTCCTCCTCTACCAATGAGATTTCAGATGTCCACTGTCAAACTCCTGTCTTGGAGAGACAAACAGATTTTATGCATCCTGACTCATTAGCTCAGTTTTACAGTAGTTGAGTATTAAAATCAGAGAGGCGATTTCCTTTTCAATGTATACGCTGAGTATCACATAGTTAGAGGGATAGCTAAGTCTAAAAATTACTCGCTAGTGATTCAGAGGCACTTCACTGGGACAAATGACAGGAGTGCTTCTTTACAGAACAGCATCCTCACTGGAGCACCCCTGCACCCCCTGCCCACAAGGTCTGAACAAGACAGTGAAACAGACAGCACTGAAGTCCACGGACAGATGGACTTTGTGGTTGCACATCTTACTTACTTATTAATTGTATGTTCGTAGAGTGCAATGTTACAATCATTTTCTTCATTCACATCTAAGTATTCAACTAGACTTTCATGTAAGAAATCTTCAAAATTCCTGGGAAAATATTGGTAAAAGAGACAGGAAGGTAACTTGACTGCAGCACTGTATATGACAATGGAAGACCCTGGTTCTCACTTATTCCCCAAATCCCATTCTCTCCTAGAGACCATCAATACACTGAGATGTCTGAACACGCTGGTCATGGCTTATAAGCTGCTAAGATAAAAGCACTAAAGGGTGATTTCTGCCAACTTGGGCCCCACTTGTAAAAACACTGACTTTAGAAACTGTGGTATGAGGGATCAGTGTCCACATTAACTGTATGTCTGCAGGAGCTTTTCTTGGTGGATGGATCTAGGGGACAGTGACTACACCAAGGCTCTATAATCCTCATGACTAGAGTTGGTGAGTACTTCATCACATGCAGGCAGCTGCATGGGGAACTATTTATAACTGGCTGCTGGTGAACTTGGTAGGAAGGAATGAGTCGACTAGAGATTAAAGTACACTTTCCTAACAGTTCATGTCAAAGAATGCTACAGCTGACTAAAGCATGTATGTACATATTTAAAGAAATGAGCAATTTCTACCTTTGGTCACTTACCTGTAACCTTGAGCCAACTCTTCCATATGCTTATTTGTGACTGCTGGCTTTTGTTTCTTGACAATTATGTAAGGTCTAGAAAGGGAAAAGAATAACTTATAGAAGAATGATGTCAGCCAGCTCTATCTGCCACCACGGAACGAGAGAGGGGAGATGTACAGCTTGCTCTGGCTTGCTTGACGACATACAGTAGTTTTTTTCTGTATGAACATGTAGGGTCTTTTTCTCTCCACCACGCTTCTCTGACACACACGGAACCCTGTGTTCATGTGAGTATGTATATACTACACAGAATTTCCTCCAATTATCCTAAGAATCATTTGGATTTAAATAAAAAAGCAACAGAAAGATGATAGTCAATAAAGTCTACACAGGGTATAAAATCTTCATGCCATATTTTGCAAACTGTGTAAACTATTATCCAGAAGCTTTTCTTCCTTTCCTATTGGGAATATATGGTTTGTAGCAGTCTCCCTTTACCCATGCTTCAGGTTTTAGGTGCTTTGGGTGCTTTGGTGATTTTAGTTCCTTGGGGCCAACTGTGGTCTAAACAGTTTTAGATCATCCACGCATCTGGGCAGGGTGGTGAAATTCTGTTCCATACTACTCCATTCTACCTGGGAAAGGGATCCCCTTTTTCTTTAGGGTATCCACACTGCACAGCACTGACAGGATGCCTGCCTGCTAGTCATTTAGTAGCAGTCTCCGTTTTCAGATTAAATGAATGGTACATTCAAAACCGAGTAGTACTGGTGATTTGGGGCATCCACTGGGGATCCTGGCACATACCCCACTCACAGGAGAACTGCTGTAGTACCTATGGAGTTGGCAGGCAGAGGCCTGTCACTGAGGTCAGTAACAGCATCTGCTCTGAGAGTTCAGTGAGGAGAGGTGTTTGGGGTGCTTTCATACATGACTAACATCACCGAGATAGACTAACAGGTGACTTAAAGCTGTATGTGTATAGAGAACAGAACATGGCTTCCTGTCCTTACTGGTGACTTATAATGACTGATGGGGGAGGTGGAGGGAGTACTCTGTAACTGTCAGCGGTGACTTGCTTCTGAAGTCTTTGCCTCCATAAGGAAATAGCCACAAAAAGAATGGCACGCAGCATGGAAATGTCAAGGGCTGTTGCGATTTGGATAAGCGGCTCTTACAGAGGGGAGCAAGAAGCCAGCAGACACTGGTGGATCTCTCCTGGAGCCCAAGTAACGATGTGAAGACTAATGAGCACTTTGAAACTGGCAAGACGAGGAGATGAACACTCACACAAGGGACATGAGCTGCTGACGGGAGCTGAGAGAACTCTTCAGGGAAATCAGCACGACCCTAAATCCTGGCTTTTGGTGAGGAAACATAAATCCACTCCTGGCCTACCCCAGGATTTCAGCCCACTGCTGCTGCACCTCAGGATCTCAGCCCACTGCTGCTGTACCTCAGGATCTCAGTCCACTGCTGCTGCACCTCAGGATCTCAGTCCACTGCTGCTGCACCTCAGGATCTCAGCCCACTGCTGCTGCACCTCAGGAGCTCAGCCCACTGCTGCTGCACCTCAGGAGCTCAGCCCACTGCTGCTGCACCTCAGGAGCTCAGTCCACTGCTGCTGCACCTCAGGATCTCAGCCCACTGCTGCTGCACCTCAGGATCTCAGTCCACTGCTGCTGCACCTCAGGAGCTCAGCCCACTGCTGCTGCACCCCAGGAGCTCAGCCCACTCCTGAGCTTACGTCGAGGTTCAGTCCCAATCAAGAGCAGGAGCCAGAGAAGCCGCTTTGTGCAATAAATTCCATACCAACCAGCTCTCTGGTCTGCTATTATAAATTTACTTCTAAAAAACAACTAACTTTTTAAAAGAACATGTTTTTTTATATGGATGAAGTAAAATGAAACCATTCTGAACAGGAATAGTTTATAACATGCCACTGCCCCCCAAAAGGCCATACTGTCTCACCCTCCATTCTTCCTCTAAAGACAGGATCTCACTAGAGATCAGGAATTCAGAGACCCACTACCTGCCTCTGCCTTACAATGCTGGGATTAAGGCCACCACGCCTGCCCTGGGCTATTTGTTAGCAGTTCTACATAAGACTGACCACAGCCTACTTGTTATTTCTTAGCAGAGTCCTAGGAAATAATTCACAGCCAAGGAAACCAAACCTCAGAAACTTAGGAATACTCAGAATCACACAGTCGCTATTTGGCTAGTGAGGACTCAAATGTGAGTATCTTATTTTCAGCAACATCATAAGAGAAACCAGTTTTGGCTGAGCTAAGCAAAAAATTACTAGAAACATTAAGAATTTACCAGAACACTGATTATGCTAGGCTTCTGTCTATGATCATAACAGAAGAATATCATGAGGGATGCTTTCATTGACTTCCTTCCTTCCTTCCTTTCTTCCTTTTTTATTTATTATTTTTAATTGCCAGGCCTGTTTGGTTCTATCCTATATCTCTGAACTATTCAGCCTCTGGTTCTTAGCCCTCAAGGCAGTGTCAGTGGTAAGCTCCTTCTGGTGGCATGGGTGTCAAGCTGGACCAGTCATCAGAGAAGCTGCATCCAGCAACTGATGGAAACAGATGCAAAGACCCACAGCCAAACATTAGACAGAGCTCGGGGAATCCTGTGGAAGAGGGGGAGGAAGGACTGCAGGCACCAGAGGGGTCAGGATGCCAAGACTTTAAAGCTGGGCAGAATGCTGAGGTAAAACATGATTGGTGGAGTCCTGTGACATTTAAAGACCACCAGGAAAAGCCCAATTCTACTGTGCTCTAGCTCTGGGCATTTGGCTCAGCCTCGGACCATGGAGTTCCTGATGAAAATGAAGATAACTCATATAATGGTCTTACACACGTAGCATACCCAGTAAAACAAGACAGCAACTTGTGCCTACTACTAGTACAGCTAGCTGCCACTAGTCATTGTTTCTGCCTCTCCTGACAGACTGAACTCTCTGAGAACAGAATGTATCTCCCATTGGTTTTCATATCTCCCATTATTCTCTAAGTTGTGGGATAACTGAATTAAATTTATCTTCACGACAAAAAAGAAGCTAAAGGAAGCTTCAAAACTAGAGGCAAGGACATTTCTTTCAAAGTGCACATAAAGAGTCTCCAGTTCTCTACAGCAACACACCTGCACAAGCGCCCGCCATCAGAGGAAATATAAACACACCGATCCGTAAGGTTTGTGGAGATAGAAACAAATTCATTGATATATCCTGCTCTTCGCATCAGCCGGAATGTGCTGACAAGCTTTTTATGGTCTCGAATGACACCCAGGATGTTACCTAACAAAGAGAAGAGACAGGTGAGTCAGACACAAAGAATAATCTGCTTTAAATTATTCATACAATAATAACACTGAGAAGCAGTGAACAGTCATTTAAAAACAGTTATTAACATCAGAGCTCATCCACAGGCTCTAGGAAGCAGCACAAAAGTATGCTCAAAGACAAGGGCCTTGAAGCCTGTGGCCATCAGACGGGATACTGACTGAGGAATTCCCCAAGTGCTCCCTTGACTGTTCTCAGCTGACAGCATGGTGATGGGGACATGAGCTTTACTCCGGAACAGGCAGCTGTGAAGCCTGGTGTCATGGAGAGGGGAAGTGCTGAGAACTCTGCCTTGGACTAGCCCTGAAACCAAGATGCCAGGTTTTACCTTCCAGGATCCAGGGAGGCACAGGATGGCATGCAGACTAAGAGCCAGCCCCTATCAACCCCTCGGGGAAACACTGACAAGGCATACAGCTGACTGCCTTGCTGAGGTCCTGACCCATCCTCCAGAGCCTGTATTATAAAGGGCTAATACTCTCTGGATGGGGGGAAAGGGATGGCTGGAGGTGAGCACATTGGACAGGATACAGCTACCAAGTTAAACGGAGAAAGGTGGGCACACTGCTGCCAGCCACTGGGGGCTTTGAAGAGAACAGAGTAAACATGAAGAGAAAATGGACATGAACCAAAGCAGTAGAACATCTCCTTTGCCATAGCTGCTGAGCTGTAAGTGACTGAAAGGCTGGATAGTTGATCTGATCATTTCTGCAGAACTGTGTGCATATTTAGCCACTAGGAACTACACAGAGCTTATCTTACTATGGATATTGCAGCAGCTGCAAATAGATGGAAAGCAGCAGATAGACCTCAGCGGTGTTCTGTGTTCTCAGAGTCTTGGTGTGGTGGTGTGAATACACTTGGCCCATGGGAAGTGGCACTGTTTGGAGGTGTGGCCATGTTGGAGGAAGTATGTCACTGTGAAGTGAAGCTTTGAGGTCTTAATTTCATGTATGTTCAAGTCTAGCCAGTGTGATTGAGTCTCTTCCTGGCTGCCTTCAGATCAAGATGTAGAACTACAGCACCATGTCTGCCTATACACTGCCAAGCTTCCTGCAATGATAACGGACTGAACCTCAGAAACTATAAGCCATACCAACTTTAATGCTTTCCTTTCTAAGGGTTGCCCTGCTCATGTTGTCCCTTCACAGCAATGAAACACACTGAAACCAGTAAAACTAAGGCACTTGGGTACCATAGCCAAAGATCAACTTTCTGCTATCACCTTTCCTCCTTTAAATTAAGGTCTGCTGGAGATAGCTTCCTGGTTGGAGATGGGACCTTCTGTCTATGCTCCCTCTCAGCCCTGGGACCCCATCTGGCTTGGACCTGTGGAAGCTATCTGCAATTGACAACAACCCATAATGAAAAATGATTTTTTCCAGTGGAATCTCACTGGGTATTCTAACCACTTTAAAGGTGGGCCCATACCCAACAGAAGATGGCCAAGATAAAAAGAACATAGTGGTATTCTTGGAGATTTTCTTTTGTCTCATAGTGCTTTATTTGGGCTTTTTTTTTTTTTTTTTTTAAAAAATACTAGTCTTTTGCTTGCATATTATGGTTTCCAATCTTGTGTTTTTAAAGGGTTTTGATGGTGTGTGTGTGTGTGTGTGTATACTCACACACACCAATGTGCTGTTTCTTCTGCTTCTTTTCTTTTATTCTAGTTTGGGTTTTGTTTCATTTTGTTTTGCCTATTAGTTTTCTAAATAGATGGAAAAAGAAGTCAGAATTGGAAGGGCAATGAGGTGGGGAGGACCTGGGAGGAAACAAGGAAGGGAAGCCAAAACCAGAATAACTTGCATAAAAAGTATTTATTTTTAACAAAAACAAATAAAAAATAAATCAAGGTCTAGCTAGGGCCAGAATTAAAGTATATTTATAGTTTAAATAAAAAAATAATGTATTCTTTCTCTACTTCCAAAAGTTAGCTTTGGACTGTGGTTCTCAACCTTCCTAATGCTCTAACTCTTTAATACAGTTCCTCATGTTGTGGTGACCCTCCAACTATAAAACTATTTTCACTGCTACTTCATAACTATAATTTTGCTACTCTTTTAAACTGTAACATGAATATCTGATATGCAGGATGTCTGATATGTGACCCCTGTGAAAGTGTCATTCAACACCTACCCGACCCTACCAAGGGGTTGTGGCCCACAGGTTGAGAAACACTGGCTTAGGATGAACACATCTCTATAGCATACCTACCATTCAGGAAGACAAGAAACACATTTGGGTAAGAGAGCTCTTCTCCACATAATAAATTCACATCTTCTACTCCCAAGTTCCCAGCTAACTTAATAATGGGTCCGTCTTCCATGTCAGTTGTTATATGTGTCATGAGGGCCAAGTTCTTAACCAAACCGCAGGCCTAACAAAAAACAGACAGTCACTTATAGGAATCAACAGCAGTCTATGAAGTAGAGCTCATACTTGAAAATGCTCACCACTTTAGTCTTGGCAATATGAAAGAGTACAGCCTTGAAAAGGACACTTGAAATTCACACACACACACACACACACACACACACACACCCTCACCCTCTATCTCAAACAAACTACCTCAACTTTAAAATGTGTATACTCCCTAACCTGAGAAATTTATCCTCAAATAACAAGAAAGGACAATGTCCTGGCTAATTTATTGTCAACACAAGCTAAAGTTATCTGAGAACCACAATGGAAAAAAAATGCCTCCATAACACCAGCCTGTAGGTAGGTCTGTATACATTTCTTAATTAGTAATTGATGTGGGAGGGCCCAGTCCATCATGGGTGGTGCCATCCTTGGGCTACTAACCCTGGGACGCAGAAGAACGCAGGCTGAGCAAACCAGGAGGAGCAAGGAAGTAAGCAGCATTCCTCCATAGCTTCTGTTTCAATTCCTACTTTCAAGTTCCTATCCTGACTTCCCTCAGTGAAGTAGTGTGACCTGGAAGTATAAGCTACATAAGCCCTTTCCTCCCAAGCTGCTTATAGTCATGGCATTAACAAAGTAACAGAAACCCTAAGGAAGATAGAAATTGGTACCAGGTCAACAGGTACTGCTATCACAGATCTGATTGTGTACTTTTTGGAAGATTGTGGTAGCATTTGAACTTTGGGATGGAAAAGCTGCTGAGTGCTCAGTGGGCTGTTCTGTGGAGGCTTGGAAGGTAAGAATGCTGAGATCAGTGGAGACAATGGAGGCCTGGCTTATGAGGTCTCAGAGAGAAGTTTGAGAGCCCCTTAAAGACTCTATCAAGGGTACTTGCTATTTTGAATTAAAAACCAATGAAGTGAAACCTTTGTTTTGCTGAGAGCATAGATATGGAAATCAAAGCCTACTGGCTTCCAAATAGCACTGTAGCCATGACAAGGTGCATCAGTATTTCCGCACAAATAAGCAGTTAATCACAATGGAATAAATGAACCCCAGACTCCTACTCCAACAGGTATGAACTCTGACTCCACAGGGACACTCATGTACCTTACCTCTCCTTCAGGTGTGTCAGAGGGACAGAGCATTCCCCACTGAGACGGCTGCAGAGAACGAGGGCCACTCACTTTTCTTGTCTTTTCAAACTGGGAAGAGATTCTTGTCATCATGCCAAGGGCAGATATATATGACAAGCGAGACAGCACCTGAGTCACACCCTGCCGGTCCATCTTAAATCTCTTCAGAGACCAATTTCCCTGTAGAGAGAGGAATACATGAGGCTACTTACCTTTCTATAAATTGGGAAGTTTGTCACAGCAAATGCCTGCTAATGCACATACAGCCATGATCTAACTGTAGAAACCAAAATGATACAACTGAAGTTAAAACTCAGCCAGATGATTGGCTGGGGCACACAATGAGACCACACTGTGGCTAGCAACAGGCTCCAAACGCTCATCCCAGGAGAGTCATCTTTTGGGGACTCAGGGTCCACTGGCCACGCCAGTTCAACCAGACACTGAGGTTTCCACATTCTTCGGGCAAAACCAGTCTAAAGCTCAAAAGGGAATCCCACAATGGATTGCTATTTAGATGCCTTCCAAAGATATGTTAAGACAAATATAAACACAGACAAAATGGCTCTGATGGTAGTTTAATTAGAGATAATCATCTGTACTTCTTAACCTAGGCCCAAGGGACATCAAATCACAGGTTTTAAACTATCTTGGCTTTTCTGTTTATTCTTTTTTCCAATGTTGGGGATCAAACCCAGGGCTTGCAAATGCTAGGAAGGCACTCCACCCTGAGCTACATCTTCAGCCTTAAAACTGTACTTTATTCACATTAAGAAATACTATGTTGTCAAATCAAGAAACTCTGTGGTCATATCAATATTAAGACAGATTTATGTCATTAGTGTAAAGATGAAGTAACAATGAACTCTATGACTCTGAATGCTAATGAAATATTAATAAAATAAAATGAACTCCATGGGAAAACCTTGAATGTTAATTTTATCTCCTATATACTGAACATATCAGATTATATTAACTATACTTTTTTGGTTATATTAGTTGAACATATTAAGTAATATTCTCCCAAATTATGAACACATAACAATGTAAAGTAACTGCAGAAAATAGTATATATTGAAAAAGCAAAGTAAAAAAACCTTGACCTAATTATCTCCAGGATTTCATAAAGGAAATCTATATATGCTGGGGTGCTTCCTTTCAAAGAACCAGATGAAAGTTGTGAATATTTTCTTGGAAAAACATACAGAGGACAAATAACATAAACTTTTCAATTCAATTTCAGGAGAGCACTTATGGATCCTGGCTTTAGACTCCTCAAAACAGTAAAACTGCTAAGATCCAATATTGTGAGATCCAATAATGTTTCATAATATAATATGATGTCAGGGTATGTCCCTCATGAGTCAAAGTTTTACTTTGTTAAACTCAGAGTCTATCTATTTGGAACCTTTAGTTTTTGACAGTGTGGAAAAGTGGTAAATTCTAGGCATAAAGCTCTACATCTTAAAAGCCAAGAGGAAGCAAACAGACATCTCAGGGAAGGAAGTCTGGCTGCTGCATGTTCAGCTGGCTACTTTTATCCTTGGGATGCGACCTATGCCCAGAGGGCAAGAGTAAATCAGGTAAATATTCAGCACAGAGCTAACATAAGGCAGCCTGCTGGCAAACAGGAAGTAGATGGGGAATGAAGCTGAAAGAATTTGTTCTCCTGTTCTGCAGAAGCAAACCATAAGGCAGAGAAGGAACAAACCAGAGGACGAGACAGAGCCTGAAACTGCTCCACAGTGAAGCTAACTTAGTGACAGTGTTTTTTGGGGGTACACTCCTGGGTCCCCTCATATCAGGACACACGTGCCACAGGCCTAATGCTTTCAAATACACAGGTGGTCAAGAAGACAAAACAGTGTCATGCTGAGAGAACAGTGCCATGTTCTTGAGGCCTAGAGGACATGGCAGAGTAACAGAAAGCAATTCGGGCAGGAGCATGCTGAACACGGCAGGCTCTTCTACCCCAGAACCTGGACCACAGTCGAGTGTGTCAAAGGCACAGAGAGGGTGCACTTCTATTGTAGCTGCCTACACAGACCCACTAAATCTCTGAAGCTGAGCACTGAGATGAGCCACACTATTGTTTCACGGTTATGGGAGTCAACATGCGGGGCCACACTATTCTTTGTAGGGGTAAGAACCCATCCATAAAACTGTGTCTGGTACATCAAATGGGAGGCACACTTGATCAGATAGACCCATAGTTGCTATGAGTTTTAAAAGGGAACAGATACCTATCTGAGAACCTTTCCCGAACAGCCAGAAGACCCTAAATATACAGCAGCTGCAGGGGACCAGCTTCAGTACCCAGATGGATCTCTGAAGAATATAAATGCTGTTCTGAAATAAGATGCCTATGTATGGCTTTGGACCAAAGCTGCCAACTAAGAAATCTGTCTGAAATACATCAATTTCATTATAGGAGAGAAATGGAGGAGAGTAACCATGAGCAGAATAACTGTTGACAGTTAAACCAAGGGATTGCTCTGTCCCTGTAAGTGAACTTTTCATACTGCTACACATTATTTTATATATATATATCAATCACACACCACATACACACACACACTCACACACACACACACATATATATAAAATAGCAGCAGCTATAATTTAGCAGGAAGTTGTACGGTAGACCTTTCTAATCCCTGGGGAGCTGTTCCAAGGCCCCAGGGGATGCCTGCAATGCAGGACCTACAGAACCCTATAATCCTATGCTGTTCTTTTTCCACACACATGATACTTTAATTGTGAATTAAGCCCAGTAGGAACTTAACAGTTAATAAAAATAGGAAAACTATAGGTAAAATAGGAAAAAACTAAAAGTAATAATAGGAAAAATTAAAGGAAAGAATAGAAATTACTTTTGAAAATGTTCACTTAACGTTTTCAGACAGTAGCAGTCTTGAATGAGACTACTGGCTTAGGGGTTGCTACTGAGAACCCTTAAACTTTACACTGATTTCAGAGAGTGTGATTTTCTGTGCCTTTGATGTAAATGCGTCCTTTATGATCTCTGCCTCTGTCCCATGGGTTCCCAGAGTCTTTTCCATTTCTAGTGTACTTAATGAAGTCACAAACTGCAAAGCAGACTGGAGACTCACCGTGGAGATGGCATTGACCATGCCATTGGTAATCTGGTCTTGGCGCATGTGTTTCACGACGTCAAACTGGGCTGCTCTTTGTTTAGGAATCACTTGGTCTGCAATCTTCTTCATTTCTGAATTAAACTTTTTAAACAAATCTTCAAAAAGAAGAGCTAAGAGCTGGAAGAAAAGCACACAGCAATTGCGCTTAGCTCTTAATGAAGGGCTTGGTTTTATTTTTAAGACAAATTTTAAAACCGAAAACAATATTTTTTGTAAAAATTCAACATAATGCATACATACAAACTGTTGATGAATATATGTTAAACACTGCAGGAATGCTGAATGAGAGCGGAGATGTTGCTCACTGACAAATGGCCAACTTCTAATTTACAAAGAAAGGCACTGAGATGACAGAACTGAGAATACGGAAGACAGGATGAGCCTCTCTGCACTACTGGTATGCAGTAAGCTGCCACAGCTCCTTAGAAAACTGCCACTGCTCTGCTCTCCAGCTCTGTCCTCCAGAGCAGCAGTGGCTTCAACATTGGCAGGTGCAGTCATACGCTGTCAGGGTGGAGTTTCAGGTTCAGCAGATCACAGGAAAGCACCGTAATCTGTATTTCTAACAAGTCACCAGAAGTGAGGCCAGCCTGGTCTACAAAGCAAGTTCCAGGACAGCCAGGGCCACACAGAGAAACCCTGTGTCAAAAACCAAAACGAGGTGTGTGGGATGTGAATCAGTTTCTTACTGAAATCTATATTTAGCTGTATAAGGACAGTACCACTGGCATTAGCTATAAATTCCAACCTATACAAGTAATATTTAGATAAGCTCAGATATCCTAGTACATTAGCAACCAATGAAAATGAACAAAAAACTAGTACAACATCACGGCAAGATCTGAAAAACAAAACCCTCAAGGAGAGAAACCATTACAAAGTCTCATCTGTATTTCCTCTTAAATGAGACTCCAACTCCAGTAACCTCCATGTCTGAAGGCACAGGCAAGTGGTACAACAAGAACAAAGAGACCACCAAAGACATGGCCAAGCCCTACAGCTGACTTTAAGGCCAACTGGGGATTATCATGCAAGTTTAGAACTCTTTAGTCTTTAACACTCACAAGTTTTATTTTCTTCCCCCTTGGATTGCTCATAAAACAGTAAGAAAAACCATGAGGAAGACATCTTTGTTGGAACAAAGGCAACTGAACTTTATCTAGTTCCCTGTATCTTCTTGTATATGGAGTAAATATGTAAGCAGCTGGGGAAGGGTCAGGAAACCTTCCGCCTAGCATGTCCAGGAGGCAAGAGCAACCTGCAGTCAGAGAAGGGCAGAGGTAGAGGAGAAGCCTTCCTTGCCATCCACAAGCCTTACACCTAGAAACAAGGAACAGCAGGAAGACCAGCAATGTTCTGGTCACTAATGTCAGGGAATAGGTATGATGCCAGAGGGATGAGGTGGATCCCACACCCAGCTTCCTTGGGGGAGGAGCAGGAAACCTGCTCAGGCCAAGGATCACTGCACAGCTACACAGCAGGGGCCTAGCCCAACGGGAAGGGTCAGGAAACGGATAGCTTTTCTTTACAAAACTGAGAACAAGGAAGAACGGCTATCTTCATATTCCTATTCAGCACAGCAGTGGAGGAGGCAAGCAGGTCAATGGGGTACTGAGGGTTATCAATAATGGGAAGGAAGCCGTAAAGCTGTCTTTACTTGAGGATAACACATGGACAGAGAGGATCACAGGGACCCTAAACGAAACTACATTATGAAGAAAATGTGGATTTAGCAAGCTTGCAAGATCTAAGTCCAATAAACAGAAAGCAATTGTATTTAAAGTATTGTCAAGAGAAACGACTGGAACTCTCAATAAAAGAGACGTCCACAGTCACCAAGTAAATGATTATTTAGAAGTTAGTTCTGCCTACATTGTCCTATAGATTTAAATGCAGTCTTGGTCAAAAGCTGCCAGTCACTTATTTGATTACTCATATGTTAAGAAAAATGGAGAAGCCAATGTCAAATTTAAGTAAAAAATAGAAACTAATACACATTTCACTGTCTCTGCAACAAACTGGAGAACTAAATTATTCTTCTGCAAACTCTTTTTAAAAAAGCATTTTAGAGGCCATGTGTGTTGGCATACATGTTTAATATTAGCACTGGGGAGGAACAGGAAGGTGGATCTTTGTGAGTTCTGTGCCAGATTGGACTACATAATGAGAATTTTTTTTAAAAAAATAATTTTTGCTAGCATTTTTTCTTACCTTTAACACATAAATTATGTCTCAATGGAATCAAAGATATGATAATGAAAAGTTTTTAAAATTCTAGATAATGAATAATATATTAGAATAAAAATACTAGATAGCATGACATTCCACATCATAAGGAAAATAGTGAAAAATGGAACTGATCCTCATCAACTGAGAGCCATCAGAAGAAGATCTGGGACTCCAGCCCCTGAACCCAGCCGTCAGTCTGGACAGCACAAAAGGGAGACACTAGCAGACACACTCTTCCTGACACACAGCACCATCACCTATCAAGCAGCCCGGCCAGCAAACGGAATGTTCAAGAGCATCTCTCTAGTCTCTACAAACTCCCAGTCAGGCATGTTCATACACGGGAAAACACATCATCAGGAGGTTGGGTGTTGTGGCACACTTCTGCAATCCCGGTACCTGGGAGGAAAGAGGCAGAAGGCTAGCCACGGACATATAGTGAGTTCAACGCCAGTCTGAGCCACAATGAAACCCTGATGCACCCAACAAATCTCGAAACAGGTGTCAGTGAGAAGGTAGCTCAGTGGCTTAGTGTTTGGATTCTCTTCCCACTACAACAAGCACATAATAATATGTAAGGGCTAATTTTAGGTGTCAATTCTCACAAAGCATTTCTGGAAGAGACTGGCATTGAATCAGTAAACCGAATGAAGAAGGTTGACCTTCATCCTTATTTGATGTGGGCAGGTATTCTCTAACACAGAGAACCCTAATAGAACAGAAAGGGTCATTTCCTCTCCTGAGTCCGGCTCCTGTGCTACATGCAGGGCTCTGGTTCCTTAGTTTTGGCTCCTGGATTCAGAACAGTGGACCCCAGATGAAGTATATGATAGAAATTTATTTTACAAAGCTCAAAAATAAATAAAAGCTATATTGCAATAAAATGTTTTAAACTTTGCAATCAGGGTTAGAGGCATGGACCAACAGTTAAGAGCGGTGTGCTACCCTTCCAGGGGACCCGAGTCCCAGCACCCAGAGCCAGCCGCTCACACTGGCCTGGAACTGCAGCTTCAGGGGATCTAACTTCTAGCCTCCATGTGCATCTAAGCTTATGTGCACACGCTCACATATGTATGCATACTTAAAGATAATAGAAACAAACTTTAAAACAAAAATACACTGTAATAAATCAAGCTAATAATAAATGGAAATATCTCTAGCAACAGAGACAGGAGAGATGGACAGAAGGTAAATGGAATGGTGCTGGCAACAGGCTAAGCTGAGAAGTAGCTTTCAGTGACTATTACATCTGTACCCTTCATAACAGTCTATGTGATAGAGAGTTCATTTTTGCTAAAAATTACGTTAAAATAAGTCCTATTAAATAACAAATTTCACATACTTTGGTCCTGAAAAACCAAGAAAATGGGTAGAACAAGAGGAGTTGAAACCATGTAAGATGGTTGTTTCAGAACTATAGGGTAAGCAGCACCTAACGGACAGACCTGCCTGCAGACAGATCACGTCTGAACAAGGCATTGTCATCTTTGAAGGCACTGGCAGGCAAACATGGCTACATTTCTTGTTTAAGACTTTTCACCTAGGAGTAAGCCATACTGTGAGACGGCTCTAGGTAAGGACCTGAGCTGCAGAGACTCCCCTCCCGCCCACCCAGGGCCCTATCACTTCTCTTGTTGGGTTTACTGGATGAAGAACCAGAGAAAATGCAATCCCAGGTAATAAATGTAAACAGCTGGAGAGTGAGAGCAACTCCTGGACAGAGAGCCACAAGGAGCAAATCCAAATTACAGAAATAAACTTTGCCCTAACCTGGGTAGCCCTGAACTAAAGAAACTGTATGTGGTATAGGGCATGTACCCCTAGCACCTAAACATGGACAAGGCTTGTGACCATTTTGATACAGTGTGCCTCGTGCATCTAGGCCTTAAGTCTTGTCCATGAGAACATGGACTCTTAGAGTGTGGAGCCACCAGAAAGTCACAGCCCTGAGAGGTCAGATCCCCACTGGGCCTTGCTCTTCAGCCTACCCTCTGAGCATCTACTAGACAACCAATGGCTGTCCTCCACCGGCCGCACATGACACAGGCATAAAGCCTGGTTCCACCTGAATATCTGCGAACAAAACTGTCAGGTCTAAGAAAATGAAACTGCTGCTTAGGGCAAGCAACAGAGAAACAAAATATCAGAATCCAAAGTTCACAGAGAGAAAAGACTAAGTAGCTACTATACTAGAAACGGGAGCTGGCATAGCTCTTCAATAACAAACATGGGAGATATTACAAACACCATCTTCAGTCACAATTATATTCACATTTCCCATGTAAGCTCTCCTTTAATTAACAGAAGAAAAAAAGTCCAATATATCTGTTTGTGACTAAGTCAATCAGAGAAACATTTCAATGGCTCACTTAAAGAGGAATTCTGAGATTCACTGAAAGCACAGAAGCTGCTGTTTCATTGAATGTTTCATTGAATCCCACCCTGACGAGACTCCTGAGTGTTTATAATGGGCAAGCAGACTTGTGGCTCTGAATGAAGAATTATTCAAAACAACCGAGCCTTCCTTAACTGCAAGACAACTTTCCTAAGTTGGAACACTTTTAACTGCCGTCCCCCTTAAGTTGGACGCATCTGTCTACTTTTCTACTAAAGCCAAGCCTGCAGATCAGGAAGCCAGGGTCCTGGACCTGCATTTACAAAAGTGTTCTAAAAGAAAACTTCCTCCCTGAGCTTAATCCTTTCTTCTAGTCAGGCCCAGCAGCTTCAGTCATGGGAAGAAAGAACGGGAGTGGGAGCAGGTGCAGGGGTGAGGGGCTACAGAAGTGGTTCCAGCCACTTCCTGTGGGCACTGCAACGGAACCTGCATAAGCATCCTGAACAGAATCAAGTACCCTTAAGCAGACCACAGAAGCCCAGCACTCCTTTTAATTAGCCCCTTACACTTAGCTGCTTTTGTCTCAAATTATGAAAAAGTGTTTTGGGATCCCAGCTGAATCTTTTGTGGCCTCCTGATTCAAACACAAGAAAATGTCCCCAGTGCTAAACACTAATGAATAGGAAGCCATAGTCAACAAAACTGTTACAGGAATACATTTCTCCTCTCTGAAGTTTCAACTCTAGAGAAATAATGCTGTCCAGTCACTAGAGCAAGCAGGGGCCGCAAGGCTAGGCCACACAATGAACCACAATATCTAGGTCGGAAGTAAAGTGAGAGTAGGAAGTCTCGCTAACATTCACCACTTCTTACTTCTGCTGGGAGGCCTTTCCTCCTGATGAGGACAGAAGCACCATTAAGAAAATGATATTTAAGGAAAAACTGCTGACAGCTCGTCAATTGATTTTCAATGAAAATGCTAAAAAAAAAAATTAATAAAGAAGTTAAGCCGTTGAAATACAGTTTCACCAATTAGCTTAATGTCAGAGAATTCTAATTAGGCGCCTTGAGATTGCTATTTAGTGTTTAAGCCTTCAGAGTGCCAAATTCTCCCTTTCACACAAACTGGTTGCAAAATTAAAGACATTAGGCAGCCTTAATTACATTATCAGAACAGCTGGGATTAGGCAATCTCTGAAGTCAGGACGGCATTCTTTTGTCCCTGGATGGAAATCCCTGGCTTTCCAGGGTGCTGGATTTTGGTGCTATTCCATATCTCTCCCATACAAAGCAAGCTGCATTAGAAACAAAAAATGTGTAGACAAAGAACAGGGTAACGCGAAGCAAATAATGAACACGTTACCGAAAAAGAAAAGGTAGGTGCAGAGATTAAGCCTGAAATCAGTAGGTTTTGCTAACACCTACTGGCAGCTGGCCTGGCAGCCCTCTGGTGACAGTCAGACTGAGGGAAAGCTCACTGGGCCGGAGGAGACAACTCAGTTATCTAAAGCTGAAGCCCATTTCCCAGCGGCCTCATCCCAGGGTGGGCACCAGCAGCTATTGTTTTTACATATTCTTCCAACACAATACCTTCTCCGTGCTTACACTGTTCACTAAGCTGTGTTTTCTTGCTGTGGGAGTCCTCTTTCTAATTCTAATTTCTAGCCTCCTCCCTGCTCCCTTCTGTATTCCTCTAAACAATCCAGTTTTTAAGGACTCACTTAACAGCTTGATTGTTTTAATAGAAAGATGGTGGACATGAGGATGAGGAACAGGAATAGCACGACTCCCTTCAGAGCGAGTGTTGAGTGTTGCTCTGAATGTGCTAGCCTTTACCCACACAGCGCCCCCAAGCCCAAAACTGTTCTAACTCCTGAATTCTAATTTTCAAATGTAGTCGTGGGACTAGAAAGATGGATGGCTTAATGGGTAAAGGCATTTGCTGCCAAGCCTGATCAATTCCCAGGACCCACATCGTGGAAGGGGGAACCATTCTGCAAGTTATCCTCTGACCTCCATGATACACATATGCACACACACACACACACACACACACAAAACCTCAATGTGTTACCCTCCCAGCTGGCAAACCCTCACCTGGCTGCTATCACCTCCCTGGCCAGCCTAGTCTTGGCCTGTTTATCTCCAAACCTGTTCTCTGCCATTGAAAATCCAGCTCCTATCACATGTAAAATGAAATCCAAACCAAAGAAATTCACTCCATCTCTGCCTATCCATCCGATCAGCTCACGTTGGTTTAAGAAATGAGCTGGGGCTGGAGAGATGACTCAGAGGTTGAGAGACTTTCCCGCTCTTGCAGAGGACACTTGGGTTCCCAGGACTCACATGAGGCAGCTCACAACCACCTGTGACTCCAAGGGACGTGAAGCTTTGACCTCTGTGGCACCTGAATGATGTACACACAAGTGTGAGCAGGTGCGCTTTCTCTCTCTCTCTCTCTCTCTCTCTCACACACACACACACACACACACACACTCACACACACACACACACACAGACACATGCACGCACACACGCACCCCTCTGTCTCTCTGTCTACCTTTCCCCTGTATGCCTGGCACCTCCACCTAGGCATAAGCCTGGAACTTAGAGCTGTCTAAGAAACATTTGTTAGTTGAGTAAACCATATCACTTAAAGCCACGCTTCACTTCCAATATTGCAGGGAACAAGGGTAAACAGCTCAACAAAAGGCATAGCACAGGAGACGCATTACAGAAATAGTTAGAACACAGACTTTTCAAAGTAAAAAAAAAAATCTAAGTAACTCGTGAAAAATTATACTTCAAACTACATACAGATTCTATTTGATTGGGATGCATTCAGATAAAAAATGACAACAAAACTAATTTTATCAAAGAATATCGAATTCTTCATGAAAATCATTAAACCACCTGTCCTGCCAATTCCAGCCGCTTGTTGCCATAATAGTCCCTGTCGTCGACCTTGTTATCTCCCTGGGCCAGGATCACCCTTCGCACCATCACTGCAGTGTAGATGCACTTAGCTCGGAAATTGAATTCCTTCACCTGAAAGTCAGAAGTCGGAGAAACATTTTGAGACGGTGTACCCTAAATTAAGGTGCCTCGATAAAAGAGTCAATGTTAGTACATTCAAATAAGAAAGCAACAGATTGCTACAATTCTCACTACTTTAGGAAATCCAGCCAGTCTAAACTTCCAGAGAGGTACACAGACTTTCCATCTCACATCTACTGCCTGAGCTACTTTTCCTTCAAAGATGACTATGGTAACTGCTTTACTTCCCATGTCCTCCACGTCACCCGGCCACTGCCCACACTGCAGACTGCCAGCCACTGCCCACTGCAGACTGCCGGCCACGCCCCACTGTGGACTGGCCTGTGGGGAGTCTGACTGAGATATAACAGAAATGATGCCACGGCAGCTCCAGACTGATTCTTAAGTGCACTGGGCTTTCACTACCTGTCTCGGGCCCTGAGTCATCGGACACTGTGGGAAAGGCCATGCATTTTGCTATGAGTGAGGAGGCCACAGTGGACATCCAGCTCAGGAAACCCATCAGATGACTCCATTCTCAGCTACCATTTGCAACTTCATGATAGGCCCACGACAGAACCTCTCTCTAACTTTGGGAGAGCTGTGGAGAGCTTTTGGGGCTGCTTGGCAGGAATCTGACCTTGGGTAATGACAAGGAAGTAAGTTCAGGCAGGAACCTAATTTTAGGCTAAAACAGAGAAGTAATTTCAGTCAGGAATTCAAGTCTTAGGCTAGAACAAAGAAGTAGGCCTCAGGCATGAACATGACTGTGGGCTAGGACCTGGAAGTAGGCTCAGATATCTTTGTCATCCTGATGAGCCCTTAGAAACAGTGATCATGGGACTTTGTTGCCTGGTTTGTTCCTTTACTATTTGTATCTATTGTATTGCCGGTTCCTCAACCTAGAACTGACCTAAATACTTGCATGTAATTAAAATGGTTTAAAAGAAAAGTGGGAAAAAATATACCTGCCTCAGCCTTCAGCCTCAGAACTGGCTGGGGTCATGCTACAATGTTGTCTAATCGGCTCTTTTCTTTTAATCCTCACTCCTGTGCTGGAGAACCTGTTGACTGACTGAGCGGGCTTTGTCAGGGTTCAGGCTAGTGAACACAGACCAATGATATACAACATGGTCATATTCAGCCACTGAGGTCTGAAGCTCTTTGGTATGCAGTGATAATAAATAATTTATATTCTCAGTACTTATAAAACTTTATGTTGCATTCTATTTTCCTGATCTTAATGTTGGGCAAGCTTCATTGATCACCTAACTCTTCTGGCCACTGAATAACCAATAACGGTTGTTTTGCTTATCAATGAGAAAAATAAAGATTTTATTAATTACATTTTTCATCTTCAACAAAGCCCAGCTCACACTGGGCTTTCACATATAAAAATACTAGTGAACTTCGAGGCAAAAGTAAACATATTCATAGCAACCACTCCCGCTGTACCATGTAACTCATTTTACTTACCTCCCCTTTAACTACTATATGCCAGAAACCCAACCCCAGACCGAAACTGAAATCCCTTCTGAACACAGGGATGCTATAAAGAATTACAGGGGAAGCGGGAACGCTCACCGTCTACATGACTTGTAGACAACCAAGAGCAGGTGAGACATTCCTTGGGCGGCGTGAACACAAATGACCTGAAGTGAGTAAGAAGCTCTAAAATGAGCACAGAATGCTGGAATCAATGTCAACAGAACCCTGGGACCTTTTGGATCTCACCACTCTTACTGGTGAAAGCTTTCAAATCTGTGTCTGTGGCACAGGCACCTGGGACTTGTAGAATATACACGGCCAGACTGAGGCTCACGCTGGAGCTTCTGACTCCATGGGTCTACGGCAGAGTGTCACTATTGCTAGCCGATTCCCAGGCAGTCGTCCAGGGGGTCCTCTTGAGCCTGGTCTTAAAGAACAACAAACAGTATTGCTTTCCCTTGGTAATATCTTACGTTCCTATCTCAAAATTTTAACTTAGATTTAAAAAAAAATGTCTTAAAATATTTGAAAACTGTTAAGTCTTTTCCTAATTCATCTATTCTTTACTGAAATATGTATAGCCCACATTTAAAAACAGTAGTTCAGTCTCTTTGCAAAAGAGCAAAGGAACTGTGCTTTATGACCCAAATTTAGCACAGCCTGCAGTGTCAAGGAGGCCTGTTCTGCATTACAGTATTAAGGTAAGCCAGGCTCTTACAACATCTTGGAGGACTGGGAAACAAGCGCTCTCTGCATAAGCTGAATCTCTGAATCATCACAAGAGCCTGGGGAGGAAGTAGCCATACTTCATTATATTAATGAAGAAAACCAAGAGTTCAAAACCAGGATCTGAACAACCGTATCTTGGCTCCAAAGCTCTTACTGCCTGTTCCCATGACCAACGTTTGTTGTTCTGATTTTAAACTCTTTTCAGTTACCCAAAAGAGCTTAAAATTCAGTTCAGATATAGCTTCAATAACAACTTTATAATTCTCTGAATTAGATCACAGACATAACCAGAAGCCACAGAACAGTGTAGATGTATGTATTGTTTGCTCAAAGTGTCCTAAGGTTAGAAACCTGAACCTGATTGCCACCACAGGCCAGTCCACTTCCACACATTCCCTGAAGTTTGCAACCCTGAAATCAGATCATCCATGGTTGGTAACTGTGACTTAGCAAAAGGAGCACACACATTCAATTCGAGAAAGGCTGATTCCTGCCCGTGCACCACATGCCATGGCTGACCTATAATGATAGGTTACCAGGAAATAAACAGGACCTACTTCACGGCCAGCAGACAGACTCCAGCCTTCTCTCTGTACACTCACTAGTCAGGAAACAAAGCAAACATGGATGAACTTCCTTGTAAGGAATGGAAGTTGGACAATGGAAACTCTGGAATTCGAGGTGTTGGGGATGATCTCAGCCAATACTGACTGAAACCTCTGCTGATGGGGGCTAAGTCCCAGTGGGACAGTGCAGTCCCCTTTAGAATGCACTTCAGAGAGCATAAACCACTATTCAAGAGTCTTTAGAAGGAGTTCCTGAGTCTTACAAGCACGACTCACAGCTGGCAATACTCACTGGTACGTGGGTCAGAATGGTAGAAGCCAGGAGCTCTCTTGCTTCTTCTATTTTGGTTTTCTTTGGTCCACCTCCCCACATTCTTTGTCTTCTTACTTTATTCCCTATATACTTCAGTGCCTATAAAAAACAAAAACTAGACATCATGAAAAATAACCAAGTACTAGAGCCCACTGCCTGGTTCCTTTTTGATTTCTAAATTGTCTTGTTCCTATAAAATTGATGCATAATTGTTTGTAGGGAATTGAGACACCATAGATATGTTTGTGTGTGTGTGTCTAGGCAGCCATCAACTCTTCATCAAAGTGTCACTGAGGGATACAGAGTTTCCCACAAAGAAACCAAACCATGGGAAGACTGCTATAGGAGCTACAGAGAAAACAAAACCTAAATAAGCCCAGGATTAAGACACTGTCTTAAACTAGACAGCTTGGTAATGTTTAAAAGTGACTTCAGTTTAAAGTCTTTCTCAAGTAACCAATACATTCATAATAGATCATTTTATTCCTAGCAAGTTTTAAAAAGCCCTAAACTAGGTGATTCTGAAGTCTTAGGTTCTATAATTTACACAACTACAGAAAGGACTTGGATAGCTGAAACAACCCAGATTTCCACTATAAACCTACAGCTGGGTGCTGATATCAGTCTTCTCATCTCCAATTATTTGAGTCAATTATCCACTAACCACAGAGTTAGAGGAAAGCAGCAAAAAACAATCTATAGTGAGCTGTGCTTTGGAATTATGCATACTTTCGTGTGACATTAAACTTCCTAAGACTGTGACTTAATCTAAAAAACATCAAGACTGACTTGATTTCAAAACATACAAACAGACATTAAGTGGGAATGCTCTCTCTACATTCATCCCCGGTAACCAAAGAAAGAAACCCAGGATTTGTATTTTCCTGTATCTCACAGGCTAGACAATGTACGTATGGACAAATTCAAACCGCCTGTTCTAGTTCTACAGAGGCAAAGCACTAGCTCCCTGAGGGCACAGGATTGCCACATGGACCATGGACTTACTGTAAGCCAACACATTACAAAAAAGCCCAAGTATTGGAACTCTCACACATTAAAAAAAGAAGTACAATTTTTTAAGAAGTATAATTTTTTAAAGTATGTTTATACACATGGATTTCCCTAACATCATATTAGAGTCTTGTCCTCAGATTTCAAGGGTCTCACCATGCAAACCTGAGGTCAGTGAAGACCCCGAGGCAATAAAAGAAACTATTCTTGAAGCTTTCTTGCTCTTACAGTAATGAGAAATTCAGAAAACAGGATGAAGACTGAACAGATACAGTTAGAAGTTGGGAGTGGAGCGGATATGAAGAGCTAGGGACACAGCTCACTGGCAGAGTGCCTGCTTAGCTGCTACAAAGCCCTGGGTTTGGTCCTTGTAGTATTACATGAGCAACGTCTCCCCTCATGTATCTGAACACTTGGTCCCCAGTTGGTGGTGATGGAACCTTCAAGCAGTTCAGCTAAGTTAGAGGAAGTATGTCACTGGGAGGGAGGGGAGGATGTGACAGTGGCCTTGCCCCAATTCCTATTCTCTTGCTACTTCCTTTGTGTGGACACAAATGTGATCAGCCAGCTTCCTGCTTCTGCTTCCTGTTCCTTGCCTTCACGTCACAGTCTCTACCCCTCTGGAACTCCAACCAAAAACGAAATCTTCCTTTTCTTGCTTTTGGACATGGTCTTTAATCATGGCAACATGCCCCAACACCAACACCAAAAAGATAGTAAAGAGAAAATGATACAGGCAAATCTCAGATTAGCACTGCCAGAATTTTAAGAGTGTACTATTCCCTTGAATGAACAGGGGACATGGTGCTTGTTACCGAAGCACACAGGAAGCCTCCTGCCCACGTAGACTGACGATGCACACCGTGCAGGCAAACTCATTCCTCCAGTTTACAGAAGCGAGTCAAAAGAACTTCTGTGCTGCTCTTCTCCTCGGCAGCCTTCCCAAGTCCACACCTCCAAGGCTCTGCAGCGATGGCTTTCTGGAATGAACAGTGCTGCAGTTGTCTCAATCCACAAGCAAAGGACACCCTGAGAGGACACACCTGCATCTGGGTGAAGATCTGAGCTTTCTGGCACTCCTCCAAGCTGGGCCCAAATGCAGCCATCACGTGCTCCTCTGTTCCAATCATCTGCACAATCTCCTGGTCACTCTCAACACCCATGGCCTAGGAAGGGAAGAAAAGATGGCAGACTGTTGGCTTTGTGTTTCCTCACTGACATTTGCTTATGCTAATCTGCCATTGTCTGTGGGTATTACTTCTAAGCAAAAGCCAGCTCTTCCCTCAGAAACGGTGCCATCTGGCATCAGCAGCCACAGCCCAGGCTACACGAGAACCTGAGACAGAAATTGTCATTCGCAAGAGGAAAGCAAACATCCTCAAGCATTTGTCTGCATGTGGACAGCCCTCTCAATTTTTTGAAATACTCTAAGAGTTTCACCATGAAGAAAGGAGGCTGGGAAGCCTAGTGGAGAGGCGTGGTCACTGTAACAAGAGCAAATAAAAGCAAGATCCCCAAAGGTAGTGAGTCAGAAATGAACACTGCTGATCCTGAGTGTGACCCTGACGAGTTTTGCCACAAGATCATCTTTTTCTGAAAATCATCAAATCATTCATATTCACACACAAAAAAGAATTTTCCTAAAGGATGTTTTAGTTCATATTCTAGAGATACCATATACTATGCAAACTGTAAAAGAGATATTTAAAACTTAGAGCATACTTAATTGGCCTAAGGAACCCTCTTAAGTGTTCCTAGGTGGCAGAGGCTGCATGCCTCTGTAGGTCCCACATGGACCTATGCCCACTCACTTCTTCAGACACTTTCTGGAATGCTGCCACATGGAGACGCACAAGCCCGCTAACCTCTCTGGATGTCATAATGACCTGTCTTTTAGAAGTCAGGGGAAAGTCATGCTTTCATCAAAATGTCTTCCTTCAGCTTTCAGAGAAGATGAAAAAGAGGGTAACTGTCCAGTCAAGCTGGTTGCTTGCCTTCTCAGTTCTCTTCCACACAATAGAGAAGTCAACTGAGTTCCCAGTTCCAATGCAGACCTCCAAGGACATTGTCCTATAAACCACTGAGAGGATGGGCATCTATCTGGAAGCCATGACTCCTTAGCGTTCTCCCTGAGACCGCGCCAACTCTACCACAGTCATACACATCCTTCTATCGAAGGTGCAGAGGCAGCAGCAACGACACCCTTCCAGCTCAAAGTTCTATGATCACACATTTGACCTTCAAAGTTCTGAGGACCTGGGGGATGATGCTAACTAAGCTGATAAGTCCCTTTTATACCAACTGAGGGAAGTTTGAAAATGTCCTCAAGTCCCCTACTCCAACTCCTCTGAGCACAGAGTTCATTTGGTGACTCCCCTCTGTGGGAAAAAGTGACTCAGCTTTGGAGGCCTGGTTTGACAGGCTCTGTAGTTTCCTGCTGCCAAATCATGAGGGTACACATGAAGAATGTGAGAAGGTTCAGAGGTTAAAAATAAATAAATAAATTTTAAAAAGTAAAAAAATAAAAATCCTCTTACCATGTTGGCTGGCCCAGCTCTAACTCAGCAAGAGGACAACAGTCAGACAGACATACTGATAACAGAAAGACAGTGTGCCAGAAGCACCCAGTCAAGTAATTCCCACCTTTCTGGCCAACCAAACAAGGATGTGCTTTGTAGTTATCTCTGAGTTGACAAATCCCCTCTGAAAGCAAAGAGGGAGGCTGACAAAACTCAGGAAACTGAAGAAATTTTGGGGACTCAGGAAGCTAATGAACCCCACAAGACTCATAAAATTTTAAGACTTAGCCAGGTGTGGTGGCAGATGCCTTTAGTCACAGCACTCAAGTGGCAGAGGCAGGTGGATCTCTTGAGTTCCAGGCTGGCCTGATCTACACAGTGAGTTCTTAGACGAGCCTGGGCTAGACAGTAAGACTTTGTCTCAAAAATAAAGCAAAGCAAAACAAAACAAAATTTAAAACTCAGGAAGTCCTTCTCCAGAGTTACATAAACTCTAAACAAACTGCTGGGGGGAGCAGACCCTTCACTGAAAATGCCTGGAAACTGAACGGGGAACTCCAAGAATGTGGCTCTTCGTGTGTCACCAGGCTGTCACAGCTCTTTGGCTATGCAGCCGCCCTGAGTCACACATGCTCCTGTAAGAAGCCCTTCACCAAGCTAAACTAAGATGGGACCATTTCATAGGTCAGATGTTACCCCTCTGAGGTGAAAACAGGTTTGTCCGTGTCTCCTCAGGAAAAGCCACACAACAGGGTGCTAATGCATATACAGCTCAGACAGAAAATGTAAAAACTGCAGCGATTAAATCCACTATTTGAACATATGATTTTTTGTTTGAGACACTAGTCTTGAACCCTTAATCCTCCTGCCTCAGCTTCCTACATGCAAGGATTATAGGCATGCTCTCCACTAGTGGCTTCATGTTTCCTTTATAAATAAATTCTCAAGTCTCAAATCACATTTTTATTAGTTTTTGTAGTCCTTCTATCTATAACTTTATAGAAAGCATTTATTCAAAGAGCTGCTAAAGATAAATGTCATTATCTTAAAATCATACAAATTCATTAAAATAGTCTTTTATGATTAAAAGGTTAGCAGCTTAACTTTTTAAACAAAGGAACAAAAACTAGGCATGCTAACATCTGAACCATTAAACTGGAGGCCACTGGGCTTATCTTAGTCATTTTTACTTCAGTAATATCTAAGTTCAAAGAGACTACAAACTTGATCATCTTCTTTGGTACTTAATAGTAACAATTTTAATAAAAACAAATCCTTTCTCAATCATCATTTGGTTGGTCACTTAAGGTATCCTGGTGTGGAATTTAAGTAGTCGTTTTAAAATTGTTTACCACTTTTGAATGGTTTAAAATAAGTCTAAACAGAATACTTGGCCTTCCACGCATACCTAAGCTGGGAAAGAAACGATGCCAAGCAATAGTGAAAGACATCATAAGCGGAAAGCATGCGCACTGCCCAAGATTTCCAGCAAAAGCCTGAGGTCTTCCTATCAAGTCACAGAAACACAGGGGCCATAACTCAGTCAAGTATCATCAAAGGAGCTTCAGCTCCAAAGACTGAATCAACTTTAACACTGTTTAGCCTTCAGCAGTCATGGCTACCAACAGATGAGGGTGTCGCCATGGAAACAAACAAAATGCCCACCCATTTTGCTTTACAGACATGATTTAGGCACCTGAAAAGTAGCACTACATGGAACTCTTTGTACTCTTGAAACCTCATCACTCCCAATAATAAGTCAAGAGAAAACGCTATACAATAATCTTAGGAAAAAATGGCCGAGATAGTATTTGTTTGAAAGTCACCAATGGTCACCCGATCAGTAACCCTGAACAAAACCCAGGAGCGTCACTCTTTAGAAAGTGGCATGAAACTGTCCTCAAACATCAACAAAGTATAGCTTTTAAAGGCAGAAAAAAGAAAATCATAGTGAGCACGAGAGAATGACTTGCACCTATGGAGAGATGCTGAAAAGCATTGTGTAAGTGTTCTGATGAAGGCAACTTCAAATACAGCCACAGTGCAGAAAGCTCTGGCTTTCTGTAAAGTAGCTGAAATTATTTATTGCTAATAGCAGTCCTGGTAGATAAGGGAATAGTGATGACTTCTTTAAATCTGAAGTTGTTTCTCTTTAAAGATAAAAAACACCCATAGAAATTGGTGTCTAAGAAATAAAGCCCAGCTCCCAAGATCCTTTTGGGCTACAGATGCCACCACAGTGCAAGTGCAGAAAGCTTGTGACACAAAATGGGAAGAAGGAAGATTCATGGGCAGGAGAACCTCAGCGGTGATTAAGGCCCATAAATACAGCTGCTCCAGGCCTCACAAGCCCAACCCATCTCACTCAGACTCCCCGTGGCATCAGGAAACCCTGCCGCTCTCGCTGCTTTTAGCTGATTGTTGGTTACAATCAACAACCACCGAGTCCTAATGACTGTCAATGTCTGGGTTAGGGCCACACCACACACAAGGAGAAATGATGTGTTTCTTCTAGCACCGCTGTTTATGTTCCTCAGCTTCTGACAAAAGTGGGTAAGGGAGGCTGAGCAAAGAGAAAGGCCTTTCATCCTGGGAACACATGATTTCATTTGTGCTTCAGAGGTGAATTTTCTCTTGATAGATGAGTTAGTCAGGACTCAGAGAGGTTGAGAATTCTGCCTAAGGTCACACAGCTACTAAGTGGAGAAACAGAAATTTAGGCTAACTCTGTGCCTGTAAGATGTCCAGGACCCCGCACTGTCACCCAGGTAGAAATAATAAGCACACAAGTTCTCAGCAGTGGACTGAACACTCCTGAAGGGGAGGACCAGAGTGACAACTGTATGCAATCAAAAAGAAAAAAAAAAGGGATTAAATGCTTATCCTAAACATTAGACACTGCTTATCATATCAATAATAAACACATTTCTGGAAGACACACAGAATACTGACCACATTTCAAAGTCTCAGCATGTGTGTAAGACTAAAAACATCTGAGAAGAAAAAGAAAAAGAAACCTAAAATCTTACTCTAGGAAACTGAAAACTAAATTGCATATACAAAAACCACTAATGATGATGATGCAGACAGATGCCATAGTCTATTGTTCAGTGAAACACAAAGTCAGTTGTCATGTATATTACAAGTCACAAGAAAAAGAGCTGCAAAGTATGAAAACCTCTCAGAGCTTTTCTTCATTTTTCAACTGGTTCCATCATAAAAATTACAGATTGTTAATTCATAGCTTTTTTTTTCTAGACAGAATTTAAGTCAGCTACAACTGTTTATACTTTCAACATAAATATTAAACAAATCTGTAACAGGAGAAATTGTTTTATTAAACTTTGGTCACGTAGTTAAAAAAAAGAAATGTTAAAAGCTTTCCAGATTTTTAATCTATGCATGCATCTCATTATATATGCTAAAAAGATCATATGCTTTCTGATTAATTAACATTCCTAGTCTAAAAACAGAAATGCTATTCACATTCAAAACTTTGGGAGAAAAAAAAAAAGGCCCATGGATTCATGGAGATATACTGCCCTCTGCTGAAGATGTAATTCCGAGCTGGCAAATAATGTTTCTCCATCACTGTGTATGTACATGAGACACTGTTGGGAGCTGTAGGCTCCCTCTAAGAAAAACCATCACACAGACTTATTATAGTATAACACACACACACACACACACACACGCATGCACGCACGCACGCACAAATTCTTTCCATGTATGAACATCCAAACTTCAAAAAAAGGAAATAAGCCAGCAGACGTGTGTGAGACTCTCTGGACTACTGATGAAATAAATGGTCCTATGATTATTATCGTCATCTGGTAAAGAAAATTAATGACTCTATCCTTTCTAAAACTCAGAAGCATATTAAGCTAACCATAAAAAATATTCCATAGAATCACCTTCATATGTCTGCATCTCAAATACAGTTATTTCTCAAATGAAAGAACCTGTCTAGTTAGCATCCAGTCAATACCTGTGAATGACCAGGGCCATAGCCCAACTGAAACCACAAGCTAGGCTTGATGAAGCCAGATTCCCTGACTCCATGCTCTTTAGGAGTAGAGGCTCAGTCTCTTGTTAATCCAAATGATTTCCCATTTTAAGCAGCTTAGTTCCTGGCACTGCAGAGGATCTCTGCCTGCTGATAGAAGGTGTCTCTGCTCTAAAGTAACTATGGTACAGGAGCATTGAGTCCTAACATGAGACTGATGGGTGGCCACAGAGCAGTGCTGGCCTCTAAGACCGTCTGGCATACAGTCTGAGCCTCCTGAGAGCATCTGGGCTCTTTAGTAAAGCTAGTCATCAGGACCCACGTTACACACATCCATATATCACGGCATGGGAAATGGACCCAGGGACTTTCCAAGAAGAATCTCAAGTAAGCATTTCTACAGGAAATTGCTTTTTGGGTTCTAAGCCAACACTTCAAACAAACTTTTAAGCATTCAGTTATATAGTAAAGACACCAGTTTATTTAGAGACACCAGAATCTAGAAATCTATAAAAATGAACAGATCTAGAATTTCCTGGATAGAGCCTACAGATGTCCTTGCTCTCATGACGTATCACAGCATATTTTATAATATCAAGGGCTATTACGTCCATGAACTGTGACCTGGTTAAATAAAATAGAACAGTCTGTCAAAATATAATAGGTCTGTATGATGGCTAATTTCAACAGTTAACCTGATGAGACTTAGAAGCCCCTCAGAGACAGGCTTCTGGACATGCTGTGGGGGCCTGTCTTGATTAGGTTACTGAGGTGGGAAGACACAGCCGCTCTAGGCAGTACCATTCCCTGGCCTGTGTACTTCATGGAAAGGAGACCGTGAGCTGAGCACACACATCTACCCTTCTCTGTTCCCTGAGCACAGATGCAGTGTGACCAGCTGCTTCAGGCTTCTGCTGTTTTAATGTTCCTGCCATGATTAACTGGGAGACAAAAAACCCCTTCTCCCTTCTTTTGCTTTTGTCAGGGTCAAGTCTGCATGTACAAGTATCACGCATATTCAAGATGTGAGTCATAAAACCAAAAAAGAGCTAAAGTGTAAAATAATGTGCACTACATGCATCAACAAAACATCTATTTCTATTCATGAATATGCAAACTAGCTTCCAAAAGACTCCTGGGAGATGGTAACACGGTGTTTGATACACTGCTGGTTAGGAAGAGGGTGGAGAAAGGCTTACATCACTACCTGACAAAATGCTAATTCTATATGGAAAAACACTAGGTCTGGTGAGACGGTTCAGTGGGTAAAGGTGCTACTGTCAAGCCTGAGGAGCCGAGTTCATCTGGAATCCACAGGGCGGAAGGAGAGAACCGACTTCTACAGACTGTCCTGTGGCTCCACACATATACTATGGCATGTACTTTCACTCATACATACATGTCAAAACTTATATGCATGCACAAAAAATAAATAAAATGTGATAAAAATTTTGATTAATATAGAAAACCATAGAAATTCTGTGTAGTTTTCAGGAAGAGAGCTGCAGATTAATTAAATATGATGACAATGGGTATATCTTCAGACAGCGTGCTATGTCT
>NW_021604716.1:1110935-1151380 GCF_004785775.1 Grammomys surdaster | reverse complement strand
AGCGTGCTATGTCTACCTTAAATATGATGACAATGGGTATATCTTCAGACACTGTGCTATGTCTACCTTAAATATGATGACAATGGGTATATCTTCAGACACTGTGCTATGCCTACCTTAAATATGATGACAATGGGTATATCTTCCGACAGTGTGTTATGCCTCAGATAGAATCGCCCCTGCTTCACGGCCATGTTGGTTCTACTTTTCTTCTCATGGGTGGAACTGTAAGTAAACAGACGGCAATTAAACTGCACTCGTCCCCAGGAAAAGCAACGTTGATGAGCCAGCAGTCAGGCACTGCTGCTCAGCAGATAAAGCTGTTTCTAATTCATTAGCTTTAAAGACACACACCTGTCCTGCCACTTCTGCGACCATTAAAACACAACTGTTTCATTATCTTCAAGATTATGGTGGGAATTTTGTGAATGGATGAGTAACTTTCACCCTTTGACCTAATTTCCCATCCTTTTCCCTCGTGTGCCTGGTTTGCTGGCTGGTTCTCCAGACCAGGCTGGCCTTGAACTTGGTACTTAAGGATGATCTGGAACTCCTGTTCCTCCTCCTGCCTCTTAAGTGCTAGTGCTAGGATCACAGTCATGTGCCTCTGTGCCTTCATGTAACGTATGTCACATTTATTACACCTGAATTACTTAGATTCATGACTGATCTTTCTTTTTAAAAAGAAAAATCTCAAAAGGGCCCAGGCCATTTTCTAAGAAGAAAATTTTAAAATAAGTAATCCAAAAAAAGTTACCCACAGTATTGGCACAGAATGAAACCTAAAGTCATCCTAACTTAGCTCCATCTACAGGTGTCTCTGATGAGATTCCTAACAGACTAGAAAGCACTTCAAACATTCTATTCAACCATAACAGTAGCACACACTAACTGCCTACTCTACTGTTGGCCCATAGCACACACGAGTTCTAATCTCCACATGACAACACTACTGAGGGCCCCTCTAAATCATGTATGATGAAATCAAGACTTAGAGACGTTAAACTACTACCCACTCCAGAGTCACAGAGGCAGACACATTTGTGAATCTGAGGCCTGCCTGGTCTAAAAACAAGTTCCAGGATAGCAAAGCCTGTTACATAGTGAAACCCTGTCCCAAAAAATCAGAAGAAACAAACAAACACACAAACACACAAACCCATAATGTACCAAAGAAACTGACTGGTTCCTACTAAGTCTTTGATAAGGGCCATCATTGTTAGCTGCCTCTGCACTAGAAAGAAGCCTCAGAACTCTGTGGTAACAGGTTTGTTACAGGCCACCACAAGATCACTACTGCACCGATGTCTCTCCTATGCTACAGTTCTGCTGTCCTTACAGCCCTCAAGTCACATGAGAACAGAAGTTATGAGAACCCTCCAGGTGCCGCTGCTTAGAGCATGGGTGCACTGGGAAAAAGCCAGGCTGGACAGCTAATACCAGCACACTAAGTCCATGGTACAGTTTGTTCAATATTATACATGAAATACTCCCTGCTTACAGAAGCCTGAAAAGGAGTATGAAAACTCTGAAAGTTTTTTTTGGCTTTTTCTTTAAAAGTTTCTTTAATGCTATAAATTAATAAAGAACACAAATTAACTAGTGTGCTTCCAAATGCTGTCTCACATTTCCATTGCTGAAATCTTAAAACCAATACTGTGTTAATAGACTCACGTACAGATGAACTGTACACACACTGCCTGTTATGGAGAGGAATACCGCCCCTCCACATGAGAAGGCAACCACCTTCTATTGCTAAAATGATGACTATTTGGAAAAGCACCATCTGTTTCCCATACCTGGTAACTGAAGCTCCAACGGCTCCTTTCCTGTCGGCCTCCACAATGATCCTGTTCTTGGACAGCTGCTCTTGGATAAGAATGACTTTTTCCACTCCTTTAACAATGAAGTAGCCACCTACCGAAGGGAAACAAGAAAAGCTCACCACCTCTTCCGTACCCAGTGCAAGTAGGTGAGGGTAAGGAGCTCCTGAGTGGTCTCCACAGTGTCAGTATAGATTGGCCCAGAACTGGCCCTGTCCCCACCCCCCAAATGCTCAGACTACAGGTAAGTGCCTATGATCATCACTTCAGGCACCAACAATCATTAATTTGATGGGGTTGCTGACATTGCTCTATGAACTGATGACAGTATCAGACAGTTTTACAAAAAGAACCGAAGCTGATACACCTTTTTAAGACAGAGAGTATATGACTAGTCTATTGCCCTAGTTGGTTTTGTTGTCAAGTTGACTCACTGCAAAGTGGGACCCTCAACTGATGAATTATTTCTATCATACTAGCCTGTTGGGCATGCCTATGGGGCATTGTCTTGATTGATAACTGATGTTAAGAGGGCTTAGCTCACTGTTCCCTCCCTAGACAAATGGGCCTGAGCCATAAGAAAAAGAGATGAACATAAGCCTGGTACAAGCCAGACAGCAGTGTTCCCTCATGGCTCCTGCTTCAGTTCCTGAACTAATTCCCCTCAATGAGGGACTGTGACTTGGAAGAGTAAGCTAACTGAATCCTTTCTCTTCAGGGTGCTTTTGCTCCTGGTGTTCATCCCAGCAACAGAAAAGCAAACTAGGACAGAAACCAGAACCAGAAGTGGGGTGTCTCTGTGGTGAACTGACCACGTTGATTTAATAAGACAACAGAAGTATTTGAAACTTTAGATTCCAGATTGAATATTCAAAGATTAAAGGGTCACTCTGTGGAAGCTTGGATGGTAAGAATACTGAAAATACAGACAATGGGGTTCTGGCTTGTGACAATACGGGGAAGCAGAGACTTGACTAGGGCTGTCTGTGTGGTATTTCCAGTAAGACTCTGTGGAAGTGAGACCTGTGTTTTATGGCCAATGGAGGTTAGTTAGCAGGACTGAGAAACAGTTGTAATTAGAGACCAGCATCACTGATGAGGAATCTGGGAAGTATTTCCTCAGGGTAAGCACACAGAAGCTGTGGTCTAGAAGGTGGCAGAATTTGTTAATTTTAAGACTTGTATGTGGTACTGATTTGGCAGGACTGAGACTTGGCAGTAGGTGGAAGTGCTCCAGTCAACGAAGAGAGACCAGGGGAGGCTGCTGTCGAAGATGAAGTCTCAGCTCAAGTGCAGACTCCAAGATAGCGGAGACATCAGTATTGTGGGACATCTGGCAAGGATGGGGGCAGGTGTGCAGTGAAGTTGGTCTGTGCCTAAGTGACAAGCTATGTGAGCTGCAGATGGTAGAGCCAGAGAAACGGAGATGTCCAAGCCTTCTGAAGCCAGACGATCACGAGTACATCTCAGATGTCAGACAGTGAACCTCTTACATTGTTGGATTTTGATTTTGCTTTGATCTGATTACAACTGTGCCCTATTCTTCCTTGGAAGAAGGAAGCACATAACTTGGGTGGGGCTTTACAGAAGCCCACACATTAAGCATCTCAAATATCAAGTATCCCAAAAGAAACCACACAAAGGCAAAAGGAAAGAACAGGCCATGACAGTAAGTTGGAAGTCAAGCTGCTAAAACCTTTAAGCCAACAAAGAATCAGCATATGTTTAGAAATCCAGAATAAGCTGGTGTGAAATGTCCAGGTTTTGCACATAGTTTGTTCAATAAGTCATCAGAAGGCAGGAAGTCAACAGCAGAACACTAGGAAAAGGAATAGAGCAAGGCAGAGAGGGGACACCCACGTCACCCACATACCTGGGTCCAATGGACACTCATTCAGTTTGGCAAACTCTGCTGGAGTTTTCCCTGTCAGAACACAGTTTGAACTTCGGAGCATGATGGGCATTCTGTTTAAAGTAAAACAAAAGAAAGTTATTATGCACAGACTGACAGAAAAACTGCAGTGAACACATGGCAGAGGGGCCCGAATCTCCATGTAACCACTCAGAAGACACAGTCCACGAGAGAGCCAAGGGAAAACCAAGATTTCCCCAGATGTCTCTTCTGGCACAGATGACAGCTGTACTGGATAGCGACGATGACACAGCTAGGAAGAGAATTACTAACTAGGAGAAGGTATCGAAGCATGTGACTTCAGGGAGCCTATGAGATGGAGTCTATGAAGACGAGTGTTCTAGGAAGAACCATGCAAGAGCAATCTAAAGCACACCTATTCAGACTTACGTAACGGGGAAAGGCTGCGGATCTTAAACATGTCTGAAGGCCTTCACAGTACTATCTATACAGGACAAATGACCACACGTAAACAGATAACAGTCAAGATAAACACAGCACAGTTGAGGAGAAGGCTTGAAACACGAGCCAAGGTAGGTTACCAAGGGGAAACTGTGTAGTCAGATAGCACTAGGGAACCAAGAGGACAGCCTGCATGTGGGTACTCTGTTAAGTACCACACAGAGGTCAGGTAGGGAAGAAACTTTCCATCTTCAGAAGATGGAAAATAAATACCAAATCAAAGTCTGACATAAAGAGGTGTATGTGGCACAAAGAAAACCCAAACAAGGGACTAGACTGATGGCCTGTAGTCAAGAGCACTGGCTGTTCTTCCAGAGGACTCAGCTTCAGGTCCCAGCACCCACACGGCAGCTCACAGCCACCTCTAACTCCACTCTTGGAGATCTGATGCTGGCTTTGGCCCTCCTTTGAAATTAAGCACATAAGTAGTACACAGACATACATGCAGACAAAAGACCCACAGAAACACAGGTACACAAATATAAATAAATGTTAACTTTATAAAACAACAATAATTTTGAATTTATGGATAACAAAAAAAGAAAAAAAAAAAAAAGCAAGAGGAACTGAGGCTGACCAAATTTTAAAATTCAAGGACAGATTTGACCTGTCAAAGCTTTCTAAGATCTTACTCTTGCTAGGAGAATAAAGATATACTCAAACTTTGTTAATCAATGCAGTTTAATTCTAAAGTAACATATCCAGAAATGAAACACATGTCTTTCAGAGCAAGTAGAAGAAAAAAAGCTCCATTTAAATGGAGCAAAGGGAAAATAAAAATAAAATGTTGGAAAGATTTCATGTGCAGAATACACTGATGAAAATATATGTAAATATATATGTGGTGGTTTGAATTATGCTTGGACCAGGGAGTGGTACTATTAGAAGGTGTGGCCTTGGAGGAAGTGTGTCTCTGGGAGTGTGGGGGTGGGCTTTGAGACCAACCTCCTAGCTGCCTGAGGATGCAGTCTTCTATTGGCAGCCTTCTGATTGAGATGCAGAACTCTCAGCTCCTTCTCCAGCACCATGCCTGCCTAGACAGTGCCATGCTTCCCATCAAGATGATAATGGAACAAACCTCTGAACCAGCCCCAGTTAAATGTTGTCCTTTATAAGAGATGCCCTGGGCATGGTGTCTGTACACAGCAACGAAACCCTAACTAAGACAGATATACTTCTATGCACATAAATTGTGTGTGTGTGTGAGTGTGTGTGTGTGTGTGTGTGTGTGTGTGCATACATGTGTATAATAGATATAAATAAACTACATTCTCCAACAAATTAAAACGAAAGTCTAGGTACACATGGTTTACCTCAAGAAAACAAAAACATTTTAAATTCATAGCCATTTCTACAGAAGCCTCAACATCTGTCCTTAATTGGAAAAACCAGGTTCCAAAGTTATTAGCTGGTACTATCCATTATTTTTAAACATGTTCTAGGAGATAGTAACTTCTTCCAAAACTATTGCTACACATAGATAAACGTCTAGAAAAACTACATACAGGATCCACCAAGAAACCCAGTGCAGAATTCAATGAACTCCTACGTGACCTACTAAGCACTCACTGCTGGTGTCAGGAGAAGGGAAGCATTTCCTCAGCTTCAGTGAATGGTCTCCAATTACTATACACCACTGCTCTGTCTGGCCGTTACCCTAAGCATCCACAACGCAATTCTGTAAGCTAGGTACCATTTCCCACACCCTTCAGAGGAGGGAGTGAGGCGCTAGCCTCCAGGCAGTGTCGCTCCAATAACAACCTTGTTTCTCACCTGCCAATGGGCAAGGCATTGCGGATTATCCTCTGGCTGCCTCGGGTATACTCAATGTCCACTGTGATTGGGGCGGAGTATGTCATGTCCCTCAGACGGCACTGGAACAGAATCACACAGTTAGTGCCCCCCTGCCCTTCAGCAATCCCACAAGGAGTACAGTGGATACCAAACTGAACTTTCCCCACTGAGCTGCTGATGCCTGGTCTCAGGGCATGGGGAGTCACAGTTGTGTTTAGAACATGTGTTAGCTTGGCATGAAAACAAGCTGAAGGATATCTTCATCCTTTATACATTGCTATACCCAGCTTTTACATGAAGGCATGGGACCAAGGATCCACAAGATACAGGAAACCACATGCAAACTCCTCAGAGACTTCAACAAATGAGAATTTCTCTGAAATTAAGCACGTAATTCATGTTAAATCCCATCTGTAGCTTATACTAGAAGTTGGGTTTAGACTTCTTTTTAACTTTTACAACAGTGTCTGAGATTTTAAAGTTTAAGTTGTCTATTCCTGACCAGTAAGAATTGCTTGTATAGAGCTGGAGGAATGGCTCAGGGGTTAAGAGTACTGGCTGCTCTTCAAGAGGATCGAGTTTCAATTAAAAAATGTTTAAGAGTATACATCAAGAGCAGACTCTAGGTCAAAACAAACAAGTCCGGTAAGGTACCTCATGAGGGGACACTGGTCTAGTGACATTGAAGCTTTCTTCGACATCAGGAAGTCCAACATAGATATTAAGGTATCTGAAAAGCAAATTATTCCACTATCAATTACACCTTCTCAGAAAATATACATGTGTGATCCCTCAGTCTTTGACAAGTGCCTACCTTGCTGAGGATGACAAACAAAAGTGACAAGTGCATACCTTCTTGAAGTGACAGTTCATAGAACCTTACTAATGAGGGAAGATGCTATCAAAGTATTTCTGTGCAGTGTGTGTGTATGCACATGTGCATGAACATGTGTGCTGTACGAATATGCACTTGTGTGTACAGGTGCACCTGCAGACGCTGATGCAGAGCTTTTTTCCTACAGCTTTCAACTCTACGTATTTTTAAAGATTATTTTTATTTTATGTGCTCAAGTGTTTTGCCTACATGTAAATACACTGTGTGCATGCATAGCACCTGCAGAAGCCAGAAGGGGGAATTGGATCCCCAGGAACTGGAGTTAAGAGGGTTGCTAGCAATAATATGGAGCCAGTGCTCTTAACACCTAAGCCCTTTCGCTTAGGTCTCTGACTGAACAGAAAGTTCACCACATGAGTTGGCTACATTCAAGCTCTGGGGATCTGCCTGTCTTCAGACCCCAAGTGTAGTGGCTGGATGTACACAGCGCTACTCGGTGCTTTCCATGAAGCTGTGGGCTCCACGCTCAGCACTTTATGCACACAGCCATCCCCTGGCCTCCTAGGAATCTCCTAAGATACTGCAGGTTTTATTAGAAAAACACCAGAGCCATGGGTCCATAAACATGATGCCTAATGAAAACAGCAGCACGTAAGGCAGCGCCTGTGCCACTGAGCACTTAGGGTTTTAGAAGACTAAACAAAAGGGAGGACTTACAAGGATGCTCATTGGTACCAAAGAAGAGAGGACAATGTGAAACTAATGATGTTCTTAACTACCAGTAGTAGTTGGAAACTGGGTAAAAAAGAACTGGGAAGGCAGGTGGTGGCTTTAATCCCAGCACTCAGAAGGCAGAGGCAGCAGATCTCTGAGTTCAAAGTCAGTATAGTCTACTGAGTGAGTTCCAGGACAGCCAGGACTACACAGAGGAATCGTGTCTTCAAAACAAAACAAAAGATCTGAGAGGGAAGCAATAGCTTTTCAAGATACGATGTGCACAGGTCCAACTCCTCTAAGGGAAGCATTCTGATGTAGCAGCTTGATTGTGTTCTGGATCCCCTAAAGCTAAAGACAGAAAGGATTGCATACATCTGTCCTCTAGTTAGCAAACATTACTCTTGCAGACCTATCAGTAATCCTGAGGTTACTCTGGATATAATAAAGGGCTGAAACTTTTCTAAATTAATTATAGATAACAAGAGCTAAATTTCTCAGTGTCATGAATAAAGTCACAAGAAGGAAAGGAAGCCATTTTGAATGAGTTGGTACCATTGGCTGAAACTAGAAGCCATCAGTCTGAAGTCTCTAACATAAACATTTTAAAGATTATTTTTATTTTATGTGCTCAGGTGTTTTATCTACATGTAAATACACTGTGTGCATGCATGACACCTCCAGAAGCCAGAAGAGGGCATTGGAGCCCCAGGAACTGGAGTTACAGAAGGTTGTCAGCAATAATATGGGGCCAGTACTCTTAAATCCTATGAGACACAGAAATACAGAAATCCTCTGTATGTGTGCATGAATGTGTTAGTACATATACATGTATTTGTCAATGCTGTCTGCTAAGTCCTTAGTGCCCGTATGTTCACCTAAAAGTACTACCTTCCAGTAAAAATGACCAAAGTACTTTGGAGAAGTGCTTGCTTCCCAGATGGGGACAGAGGGGAAAAACCAAGTATATATTGTATCCCATGGTTCCAGAAAGTAAAGAAGTAGGTGAAACACCATGAGAGCACATTTTGAAAGGACATGGTGTCAAGGCGAAGGATTTCCCTATGGCAAAGCTAAGATAATCTGAGGAAGAGACTAACAATACTGGACTGCAAACAACAGAAAAATAAATAACCATGAGCCTAGATTGATATAAAACAATATACAGAAAGGTACAATGAGGCATGGGAATACTAAAGCAGAAGGCATGATGGGAGAGAGCCTTCTCTTACAGTAGCAGCCACTATGGACAAGAATCATCAATGCACATTAGAATCAGTGGGGAGGGGCTGTGAACATAGCTCTGTGTAGAACGCTTGTCCCACAAATACAAACCCAGGCACAGGAGTTGTTTGTTTGTTTGGTTTTTTTAATAAATAAAATTAGTGATGAAAATATCGACAGTTGCATTGGCTAAAGGATCTCCCCATAGATGCTTGTTATAAAAAGAAAACTGCATCCTTACAGTGGACAATTCTGAAAGGCAGACACTACATTAATCAAGTCAACAGTGTTAGAGAGATACTGACATTTGTACCCTCTAACATGAATCAGTAAAAACAGCACAAAAAAACTGCTGAGGTGTTCTTGCTAAAATGTGTAACTTAATCTAATCATGAGCTTAATCTAATCAGACACTCAGACTCAAAGACCCTCTGCAAACCTGACCAAACTATTCAAGTGTCATGGCCATGAAACCCCAGGTAAGGCAGGACTATCAGAGTCAGGAGGTGAAGAAACCAAGACAACCGCAGGGCTGAGGAGACGTCTCAGCACTTTGAGACCATGTACTCCTGATCTTGAAGAGGACCCAAAGTTGAGTGCCCAGCACCACATCAGGCAGCTCCAGGAGATCTAAGGCCCTCTTCTGGCCTCCATGGGCAACTGCACTCAGCTGTACATACCCACAGACACACACATATACATAATGATGGACCATTTTAAGATTAGAAGCCATCTTATTGCAAGGTCGAAATAAATTCATTCCTGTTTTATGTAAAACATGTATTTGGCAAGGTCTTGGCCCATCTTTCTAGAATTTGATATATTCCACAACCTGTACACTAGTCCCCACCCTAATAAGATGTTCTGCCACATCATTTTTAAATGTTCACACAAGTTCCTAAATAACCAATATTTCTCTGGAAATCCTTCAACCCCTGAAAAGCTCCTAGTCTTGCAGGTTTGGGGGCTGTATAAACCCCACTGCCTCCTACATCTGATAGTGTTTTCTCAAGCCCCACTTTAGAAAGGAATGCTTGCATACTTTGACCACAGAATTTGGGCAATGGTCTTTACTCCTGTTCAGTGGAATTGACACTAGAAAGACAGCCTAACATGGGCCAGGGACTGAATCTGGCACAAGAACCAGGACGTCAATGGGAAGGACATCAGATCAGGTCTCCTTTCAGCCAGCAGTACACCATCTATGTAACCTTCTAGCTCTGATGATTGCCTCTGGTTATATTCAATGTAGTAACATACGCTGTGTAAAAAATTCTGAATGGTTTTTATCATTATTAGTTTTATATAAAATTCATCAAAAGAAAGGCTTACTTAAAAGAATTAAAACATTAAAACATCACTTTTAGTAACTTCTCAATTAAAACTCTAACAAATGATTTACAATTAAAAGTTAAATATGAGCACTTTACAAGTTATTTACTTACTAAATAGATAAAATAGTGGTATTACAAGAGGTTTGACAGCGAGTACATTTACTTCAGTGTTTAAAAATATTATGTACTGCATAGTATTCTCATAATAGTAGCAGCTGGTTTCTTACTTTAAGTACCACATGGGGTCAGCATCGCTTGTAACCTTTTCATTGGCTTTCATTATCTTCTTTATCTGCAGTAGAAAGTGTAGAATTAGGAACAGAGCTCTTACTTCCAACTGGTCCTCAGTTCACACGTGCTCTTAATCCTGGGTGCTTACCTCTACATTAATGAAATAGTTAAAGGAGTCTATGTGCTGCTTCACCAGGCCTTTCACCTAAGCAGGGAAAGAACAAAAGACGGCAACAAGGGACAGTAAATGAGTCGCTCTGGCCACAGGTGACCATCAAGGTTTCTCAGATACAAGTGAGGGTAAGGTTAATACATGTATTTAGTTAAGAAAAAAAATTAAAGGACCACCTAATGACTTATCACGTGAAAAAATAACCAATTATTATTAAATAGCAAACGATTACCTTTAAAAATGCTGGAAGCAGCCTCCATTTTTCCTGTGGACCAAACAAAAGGACATGAGAACGCATGTTAGTAACCACAAAACACAATTAATTACTATGGTGTACCAATTTTATCACAGCATGCAGAAAGAAGTAAACCAAACAGGGAAAATATTATACTATAATTGCTATTGTAAACATCATGTTTGTATGGTGCACATGCACATAAACACATACACGTATATCATGGGTTTCCCTAAATATAATAAAACCTCTTCTGGATGACAAGGTTCCAAACACGTTTCACATTTATTCTCATGGCACATCCTAAGTGAGGCTTGCAGTTTGAAACGAGAACAGTTAGTCTTGAGCCTGGAGGGAGAATCAGAGTTCTTTCTAAACCAGAGTCTCAAGCTACCTCAAGGCTTTTGGGGATCAGCACACATCGGTGCTCCTCCACTGACAGACAGCTAATTGCCATGCCTCTTGCGTTTTTGGACTTGCCTTGTAGACCACTACATCCGGGGACAGCCTCTTTTCACTTATCCCGTCCACTAAGGGAGCCCTGACAGATGGGCACAGCTGAGTGTAAAGTCAGAATACTCAGTTCCCAAGGAAAGATCTATGGTCAGCCTACAGCTTAGTGGCAAACTTTAAAAAAAAAAAAAATGGCCTTAGGGGCTGGAGAGATGGCTCAGTGGTTAAAATCACTAGCTGTTCTTCCAGAGTTCCTGAGTTCAATTTCCAGCAGTCAATCACATGGTGGCTCACAAACATCTTCTGATGTCCTCTTCTGGCATGCAGGTGACTATGCAGATAGAACACACACACACACACACACACACACACACACACACACACATATATATATAAACAAGAACTAGTTTTAACTTGAGGGACCTGAGTGACACTGCAAAGTTCTGAGTGGAGCACCCTCATATTAACTGGATGGTTCTGGATGTTCGGTGGAAATGGACAAGGCCGGAAGCAGGACAATCACCTAGCTAATCACAGTAGCCCAGGCTGGTAACAGTATAGGTAGGAAGTAAGAAGTTGTGTAGCTAGCAGACATAAGCTTGAGCAAAGCCAGTAAAACGACAACAGACTGGACAGCTTCCTAGAGAAAAGTGAAGTTAAAATTAACACCATGGTTTCTGGTCTGAGAAGGCAGAGGCCCAGAGCCACCATTGACAGATATGAGAGGATGGGGCCACGTGTAGGAGCAGCAGGCTGTCAGGGGTTAGGGTGTTAAGAATTTGGTTGGTACATGTTTAGTCTGAGATACCAATTAAGACATTCAGGAAGAAATGTCTCACGGGCCGTAGATGTCTTAGAAACAGTGGCCTAGGATATAAATTATGGAATGGTTATTAAAGCCAAGGGATAGGGAGATGGCCCGGGAGCAATGAAAAACGAGTTGAACAAAGTGAGAAAAGCTGAACACAGTGGTGCACACCTTTAATCCCAGCACTTGGGAGGTGGAGGCAGACGCATCTCTGTGAGTTCAAGACCAACCTGGTCTACAAAGTTAGTTCCATGACACGCTCCATAGTGAGATCCAGTCTCAAAAACTTAGGGGGGGGGGGGAGAGTCAGAGAGACAGAGACAGACAAGAGACAGAGAGAGACAGACAGACTGACTTTCTAACATCTAGAAATAAGGATATGGGGAGGCCCAGAAAACAGGCAAGCCAGTCTCTGAAAACAGAAAGCAAGAGTGTTTTTTGGGGAGGAGGAGGGCTGAAAAGATTGTAAGAGAACTTTCTGGGGTGATGGAAATGTTCTAGAGTGTATATTGGGGTAATAGTTGTTTGAGTATCTGCAACTATCAAAGCCAAACCAAGTGATACTCAGTATCTATGCAATACTATGTTCCATTGTATCCTGTTAAGCAGAAAAAGAGAAGACCAAAACTACAAGCTGAATTAAATTCCTACACTGGCTTCTATGTGGCCTGGCCTACAGGACTGTAGAAGACATCAGTAGATAAACTCTAATTCACCACGGCTGGTGCCATATAACAATGGGGAATCTGGACAGATACATTAAGGGACACTTTCAGGTAAAGATGAAGACAGATGTCAGCATGATGCTTCTGTAACCCAAAGATACATCAAAGATTGTCAGTAAACCAGCAGACACTAGGGAAGAGGCACACACTGAAATCTTCCCCAGGTTCTTCTGTAAGTTTCGTCTTGGATTTTCAGCCTTATTTCCAGAAATATGGGAAACTGAACATCTGGTTTTTTACACTATCAAACTATGGTACTTTGTTACAAACATCCCATGTACTAATCTAGCTTTTCAATTTTTTGCTCCCATATTTCAAAATTTCCCCTCTGTACACAATGAAATTCCTATCTCAAAGACAGGAGGAGTGAGTATACAGTCCTTGTGGAAAACTTACTGTCTGTCACAAACACATACATTTTCATCTCCTGTAGAAAACCAGGAAACCCTCCATCCCTTACTTAGTCACCCCAACTCCTGGATGTGTACTGTGCAACCTTTTCTGTTGGTTTATTCTCGCAAAACAACTCAACCTTTGAGCTAGCTATGGTGGCCCATGCCTATAACCCTGGCAATTAAGAGGCAGAAACAGAATAAGTTTAGAATTGGCCTCAGCTATATCAATTCAAATCTAGCCTAGGCTACATAAAATTCTGTCTCCAAGAAGTGAGAAAATGCATAAATAACACAAGGTTGGCGAAGGATTGTAAGGATGGCAATAGAGAAAAAGCCAAAGAGTTGGCAATAGAATTCTAAACATTATCACCACCCCACGAAATAGTTTTAAGTTTAGGAGTATACTGCCCATAGCAGTTAGGGTACAATGGTTGGAATAAGAATGGACCCAGAAGCTCATGAATTTGAATACTTAGTCACTAGGGAGTGGAACTCTCTGAAAGGATTAGAACGATTTGGAACTGTGGCCTTGTTAGAGGAAATACGTCACTGTGGGCGGGCTTTGAAGTTCCAAAGTCTCTGTCTGTCTCTGTCTATCCCTCTGTCCCTCTGTCTTCCCTTCCTCCCTCCCTCTGCCTGCATACTGACCAGGATATAAAGCTCTCAGCCACTTCTCCAGCACCTTCATACCATCCCTGATATAACAATAATGGACTAACCTCTGAAACCGTAGGCAAGCCCCCAATTAAAAGTTTTCTATTATAAGAGTTGCCTTGATCATGGTGTCTCTTCACAGAACACTGACTGAGACGTAGGATAAAATCTAAAGTCATCAACATGTTTGTATTTTACCAAGTCTGGCCAGTGCTTATTTCTACACCTCTTTCCCACCACTGCCCACTGTACTTGCTGTCTGGTTTTTGGTTTGGTTTGGTTTGGTTTGGTTTGTATGCATATACCAACTTTGGTGGGTTTTTTTTTCCTATTTAACTTTCAACTCTAATTCGTAGAGTAACTTGTATGTGTCAATCACGACTTCCTTAGGAAGGCACTGACTCCTTCCTACCACAGTGTCTGCCATAGACATAATACTGCTAGCCCTTTCCCCCCAGTCTTATCTCTATAGCGGGGTCCCAGGTCTTGACATTTTATTCGGAATCAATGAACATAATGATGTTACTTACTGCCTTTGCCAAAGAAGGGCCTAGAATGGCACTGGAGGCTCAGAAACTGACACTGCATTTATTTCTACGTATTATTCTCATTTATTTTAGTGAGCTAATGAATAGTAATCTGAACAGTACTTACAAGAGCAATATTTTTAGTATGCTGAGTTAAATGAACAAATATCATTTCCTTTTAGCAGAGCCTATTTATTATTCAGCTCCCCAACTTGCTAGCTAGACTGCTATGCCTGAGCATGGTGAGCGTACGAAGGAGGCATTCCAAATAAAGGGAGCTCTTGTGCACAGCGCACAGGGTTGAAAACACTGATGTCTATGTCTGCTATGGGTTAGACATGGTGAGGAGAGGAAGGAAGGTACACTGAAGAGGCTTAAGGTAGTGAATGAGATGATAGCAGGTTCCACTGAGCCAGTGCACTGTGTCTCAAATGCTGAGCTAGGGCTGGGGACCACAGACAGAAGGACCAGGAAGCACTGTAGTGGCCCATTTGGAAGATATTGGGAGTCCCAAGTGATGCTGCAATTAAGGATGACTGTGAGGAAGGGTCCTTATATTAACATTGTAATACGACACTGTGATCTACAAAATTCTCACCTGAGAATCATACCCCCCCAAAAATATTGAAAGTAAAATAACACTCATGCCGGGCGGTGGTGGCGCACGCCTTTAATCCCAGCACTTGGGAGGCAGAGGCAGGCGGATTTCTGAGTTCGAGGCCAGCCTGGTCTACAGAGTGAGTTCCAGGACAGCCCGGGCTACACAGAGAAACCCTGTCTCGAAAAACCAAAAAAAAAAAATAAAAAAATAAAAAAATAAAATAAAAAATAAAAATAAAAAATAAAAATAAAATAACACTCATAATGTTTTGAGTAAGTTTATAATTTTGTATTAGGCTACATGTTTAACTATCCTTTGCTGAGTGGAAGGCAGGTCCTGTTGATTAGGAGTAGGAAAACACTGTGAAATAAGCCAAACACAAAGACAAATGCTGTGTATTTTCCCTAAGAGAATCTTGGAACTCATTCTTCAAACTCCCTCTGGGACACTGACGTTGTGATCCCCCTACCTCCACATTCCAAATCTGGGATTAAAGGCGTGGCTCCCATACTCTGTTGAATCAAGATAGTAGGAATCAACCCTGGGTGCTCTGGAAGAGCAACCAGTAGTCCTCAATCCCCAAGCCACCTCAGGGCCCTAAGGAAGTTTCTAACATTCGAAACAGTCACTGATCATGTCGCTCCCGTTTAAACCCTTCAATGGTACTTTATTATTCCCAAGGAGAAAGTCTAACACCTTCTGAGAGTTAATACATTTCAGAATCAGGAACGCATCTCTTACTACCCTCCTCCTCCAGCACCACTGGATTTATTCTGTTCCTCTGAAACATCTGATGGTGTATGGCAGAGGGTCTTGTAAAGTCTGTCCCTCTGCCTGAATTTCTTCCTCGACCACCGTCAGTCCTAGATCTCCCTATTCTGTGCCAAAGATGTCAAGGCTCAGAGAGAATTTATATACCTTCTCAGAAAACAGAATCATGTCAATAACTCACTTCATCAGAAGTTCACGGTGAAGCAATTATCCCGTTAACATTTAAGAATCTGATGAAAGAGCCGGGCGGTGGTGGCGCACGCCTTTAATCCCAGCACTTGGGAGGCAGAGGCAGGAGATTTCTGAGTTCGAGGCCAGCCTGGTCTACAGAGTGAGTTCCAGGACAGCCAGGACTACACGGAGAAACCCTGTCTAGAAAAAAACCAAAAAGAATCTGATGAAAGTTATAGGAGACCCTCAGAAAATGCAAGATCAAAAATGAGAAGCGGGAGGATAATCAGGACACTTAAACTAAACCTGTAGTCCAAAGAAACTCTGGACTAAAAAGAAAATGATGACCAGCGAGAGATTCATATTTACTTCTAGTACCAAAGCCAAATGGGACTTCAAGAACATTGCCTAAACTCCCAGGATCTCAGTGTCCTTCCAGAGTAGAATACACAAGGGCCAATTGTTGCCAGTGTACACTTGAACTAGAAAAGCTTCACCCGAGAGCCATTCCCTGAGCTTCTAAACTGAGGACGCTACTAAGACATCTTCTGCTCCTGCTGCTACACCCAAGACACAGACCTTGTGAACGCTCATACATGCGGAGCTCTGAGCACGTGCACATGTCCTGGGCATGCGCAGAAGCTTAGGGCCCCGCCCTCTTCCTCCAAAAACTCTCCCAGCAACGCCTCCTCAGTCGCCGCCAGCCTCTTCCGCTGCCAACGCTCCCGGCGCTTACCTCCACAGTCGGGATCGGCGCAACCAGCTGCTCCGGAGTCAGGCTCCCAAACTCCTCAGCTAGCACGTCCATTCCATTCACGGTAGAGGAAGAAGTCGTCAGAATGTTCACATCCGCTCGTGCGGCTCCCAGCAAACAGCACGCGGAGAGTGGTGTGCGTTCTCCTCCAGTGTCCCCGCTGCGCTTGTTTACGGGAGGCCTTTCAAAAGGTTCCGCCTGCTCCGGGCCGAACCTGCGGAGGAACCCGGAAGTGACAAAGCCGGATGTGGTAAACTGTATCCTCTGGTGCACTTCCGAGGTCTCGCCGGGCTAATCCCAGATTCCCGACAGGCTTGTTTCCAGTATCCCCAGAATGATTGAATACGGCAAAATATAGTAGTTCTAATTGTTTAATCCGAAAAATAACTCGATAATACACATTGGCCACAACATGAACCTCTAAAGTGGAGATTTCATTTAACTCAGTCTAAACTTTTATTTATGTTGTGGAGTACAAAAGAGCAAGACATGTTTTCCATGCCCAATAAGGGGTTGGATAAATAATTGGTGGTACCTGCGTGCAATGGGCAGCCATCAACTGCCATAGGAATAGCCATAATAGGGTGGGCAGAAATGCTCTAGTGGCAATAAAGTCTAACAAAGTGTTACTTAAACTCCCAACTGCGTGATCTTGGAGTAAATTGCCCTCACAAAATTAAACGGGTAGGGAAAACCCCAAGAAATGATATTAGAACAGTTAATTAATGGTTGGGAAAAAATAAGTCTAAATCGTATGTCGATTAAATATTTCTATATATAGTAACAAAACACTTGAAGAAAATGTAAGAGGGAGGGAGTTTGTAGTGTGCACGGGTTTGTTCCCCACTACACTGAATAAACCAGGGGTTGCACATAATCCTCCCATGGTGACACACACCTCTAATCCCAGCATTTAGAAGCTAGAGGTAGGAGGGCATCCAGAAGGGCAAGGATATCCTTTACTACCTAGCAAGTTTGAGCACATCCTGGGCTACATGAAACCCTGTCTCCAAAGAAAAGAGAATGGATTAATAACATTGACTTGGTGAAGGATTTCAAGGATGGCAACAGAAAAGGCATAAGAATTGCTAATAGAGCCGGGCGGTGGTGGCGCACGCCTTTAATCCCAGCACTTGGGAGGCAGAGGCAGGAGGATTTCTGAGTTCGAGGCCAGCCTGGTCTACAGAGTGAGTTCCAGGACAGCCAGGGCTACACAGAGAAACCCTGTTTCAAAAAACCAAAAAAAAAAAAAAAAAAGAATTGCTAATAGAGTTTTAAAGTTGTATTCCATTTTTTTACAGTGCTGTTTCTGTCCAGGGATACATTCACAAAGAACCAGGAGGTCAGAAGTCATGCTGGGGAAAGGAGGGTCCTTCCGTCTGAAAAGGCAAAGGGATATTTCTTAAAGTCTATCTTTCCACTCGTGAGTGGGGATGCACATGGGCCGACGTTCCTGCATACTGAGGGGATTCTGGGTGTTGGGCAAGACTGAAGAATTAAAACACCTTCACTTACCTCTGTGCCCACAGTCCTTTCTTGGAAAAGCCCTGCTTTGTGTCAGAGCACATCATTCTCCCCTACCCAGAAGGCTAGGTTTTCCACAAAAACAGCCATCTAGGCTAGACATGAGGGAGAGGTTGAAACTAGCTTACCAGACCCTGTATTCATGTCCAAACTGTGGCGGGGGGAAGGAGGCAAGGGGGAAGGGGGACAAATTCTATCCTACTCTTTCTTAGGATGTTAAGACATACAAGTGGGAATAAAGATCCCAAGAGAAGGAGAGGCGAATACTGAGTTAGTGTTTGTTAGCATCACAGCAGTGGACAATGTTTTTGGTTGGAAGAAATCACAGATCCATATGACCAAGTAGCTAACAGCTCACAATCCAGAATGAGACTCTTTGCTGGGGTTCAGATACACTTAGCAGCTCCATGGCCATGGGCAAGTTCATTGTCCTTCACACATACAAAACTGAAAATGTGCCATGCAGCTACATCTTAATCAAGTGCTCAGGGTAAGCACTGCCAAATGATGAGTACCCAGTGGTTATTATTTTATCATGTTCTAAAAGACCAAAACCAATATCCAGCTGTTCCAGCACACCTGCAAGAGTAGCTGCGGAGTCAGCCCCAGGTATTCTTTCTTCATAAGGCCATGTGCTAAGTCCCTTGAAATATTAAAGAGGCTCAAATTTTAGGCTACGAATGAAAATGATGCTTCATTGCAGAAGAAGCAAAGCAGACAGCTTTGGAGAAAGCTTATCATTAAAGGGTGGTTTTGTGTTTGTTTTGTTTTGTGTTTGGAAAGGTTAAAGCTCATGGGATTAACTCAGTGACTGCTAAATGAATCAAGAGCATGTCAAGTTTTGTCACCAGACTTTGAAGTTGATATCAAGGACAACCACCACAGCCTTCTCTATACCCTTGAGGTTTTCTGCCAATGACAATATTGGGCCTAATGAACCGTGGCTCTGATGAGATATGACAAATTCTGTTCGTATGTAGTTAAGCACTTAGCTATCGTTTCTCAAAACACTAAAACCCCTTGAAGCTTGAAAGAGATTTAGGACGCATAAATTCCAGTTACTGGTAATGCATGCCAGCTACCCTGGGCTGTACTTGGCAGACCATTTGTATTAGTCAGGGTTCTCTCGAGTCACAGAACTTATGGAATGTCTCTCTATAGTAAAGGAATTTATTGTGATGACTTACAGTCTGCAGTCCAACTAACCCAACAGTGGGCAGCTGTGAATGCAAAGTCCAAGAATCTAGTAGTTCCTCAGTCCCATAAGGCTAGTTGTTTGCTGATCTTCTGTAGAATTGGTTCCAACAGATGTGCTGTCAAGTAAGTGAAGAAGTGAGTCTTCCTTCTTTCAATGTCCTTATGTAGGCCTCCAGTAGGAGGCGTGGCCCAAAATAACTGTGTGTACCACCATGCCTGGACCTGGAACTTGCTTTGTCCCAGGCTGACTTTGAACTCGGAGATCTCCTTGCCTAAGTCTCCTGGGATTAAAGGCCTGTACTACCTTGTCTGAGCCTAAGCTTTTCATGGCCACTATGCTTCAAGATCTCCTTGTCAAGATTCAGATCAGAAATTTATGTCTTCCAGCCTCAAGGTCTGGATCATAGGTGTTCCCTCCATTTCTAGACTGTAGTTCATTCTAGATGGAGTCTGACTCCATCCAAACACATCTCACTCGACCCTCATCCTATGAGGTAGATAAGTAAGTCTGGTGGAAAGGCAGGGTGGGTAACTGGTTCGTGAAGGTTAAAAGATGGCTTGAATTCATATAGCTCTGGGATTGCTGGGGTGGATTCAAACGTGGATTTTGTGGTCTCAGACCTATGCTACTTGTTCTGGACAGCATTAGAACAAGAGGGGCACTGTCTAGTGCATGGGCTCAAGGGTAGAGCCACATTAACAGGACACAGGAGTGCACAGCCACGTCAGCCAATGCAGTTTATTCAAAGTTTCGACTTCTTTTAAAGGCAAAGTAGAAAAAAGGTATCTGGGCTGGAGAGATGGCTCAGCAATTAAGAGCACTGGTTGCTCTTCGAGAGGTCAATTCCCAGCAACCACATGGTGGCTCACAACCATCTGTAATGGGATCTGGAGCCCTCTTGTGGCTGGATGCCTGGCAAATGACACTGCTTTAGATCCCATCTCTCTTCCAAGACCCATTCTCTGAGGTATTAGGTATCGTAAGTTCCTTCACCACCTGTTTTGGGGTTTCACTCCTTATATAACATGTTCCTGTGAGCATGTGTGTACACATACCACACGCAAGATTGTGATTTCAGCACCAAGAGTCATGTTCCCCCCATCCCCCACCTCGAGAGTTATCTTCCTGTACTGGCTTGTTTTGTGTGTCAACTTGACACAGGCTGGAGTTATCACAGAGAAAGGAGCCTCCCTAGAGGAAATGCCTCCATGAGATCCAGCTGTAAGGCATTTTCAAATTAGTGATCAAGAAGGGAGGGCCCAGCCCATTGTGGGTGGTGCCATTCCTGAGCTGGTAGTCCTGAGTTCTATTAAAAAAAAAAAGCAAGCTGAGCAAGCCAGGGGAAGCAAGCCAGTAAGCAGCCTCCTCCATGGCCTCTGCATCAGCTCCTGCCTCCAGGTTCCTGCCCTGTGTGAGTTCCAGTCCTGACTTCCTTTGGTGATGAGCAGCAATGGTCATGATGTTTTGTTCAGGAATACAAACCCTGACTAAGACACTTCCCAACAGTTGAGTTTGTTTATGGCCTTCTCTTGTTGCAAACATCCAGTGATTATTTTTTCAGGACAAAAAACCAAAAACTTGAGCATGGCGCCCAAGAAATGATTTACCTTGGTCTTGCTCTCACGTCATTCTTAGCTGCTATTGTCTGGGCTCACTGCTTCTCCTCACCAGCGTGCACTACGCAGCCAGACTCTGCTGAGTCCACTCCTAACCCTGTTAATTGTTGACCCACTCCTATTTTGTCCTTCAGGTTTTAGCCCAAGAATTATCTTGCTCATGGGAGAGCTCAGTGATCTTTACCAGCATGAATCAAATATGTTTTATAGCCCTTACTGATTTTCACAACTTCCTTTCTATTGGAGTGTTTAAAATTTTTGTTATTTAGCTGAGTGGTGCTGGAAAATGCCTTTAATCCCAGCACTCAGGAGGCAGAGGCAGGTGGATCTCTTGAGTTTGAGGCCAGTCTGGTCTACAAAGGGAGTTTCAGAACAGCTAGGGCTATACAGAGAAATTTGTCTCAAAATAAAATTGATTTTTTAGCATATATTAATTTTAATAATAGATTTCATTATGATTTTTTTCTTCTTATCTTTTTTTTTTTAGACAGAGTCTCTGTAGCTTAGGGTAACCTTGATTTGGGATCCTTCTACCTCAGTCTGCTGGATCCTTGTACTATACAGATTGTACCACCACGCCTGGCTCATGGTAACATTTTCATCCATGTATGTAATATACTTTGATCACATTGATGCTCCCATTACCCTCTCACCCTCTATAACTTCATTAAATAGTCCTCCTCCTTTGATGTCTTCAGTATATACACAGGTCCTAATGGGAGGGAAAAACATGGTAATTTACAGATGTAGCTTATTTTGTTTTAAAATACAGATGGTCTCAGGAATTTTCACATCCTCCTTGTGTAGGGACTATGCTAATCTTTGTGGTTCAATTTTAGTATCTCTACTGCTGAAGTGAGTACTACCTCCTTGACACGTGCTGGGTGCTCCAGAGGTGCTTATTAACTGAATGAACAGTCATGACACCATGTCTGTAAAGCTCTAAGAAGCAGCACAGAATCATCCAAGAATAACTAATAAAAAAATGTCTAGGGCATTTTTAATCCCAGCATTTAGGAAGCAGAGGCAGGCTGATCTCTATAAAGACATGGCCAGTATGGTATACATATCAAATCCCAGGCAAGCCAGGGCTACAGAGTGAGACTCTGTCTCAAAAACAGAAAGCAAGAAAAAGAAAAAACAAATGCTCAATATTCCACTCTGAGATGCCAAGATGAGTTAGAAAACAGAAGCACTGATTATGCTGAAATATTTTTTAACATTTTAAGATGCACTTAGTAAAGAACAACACATGTTTTAGTAATAAAAGAATGAAAAGATTACCATGTCCTCTGTTTAATAAAGTTTTTATTACAAAACAACTATGTTAGGAAAGCCACAAAAGTAGAAGTGAACATTTAAGTAAAAAGTAAACAAACACGCCAAGATCTATGACTCTAAACAATCCTAACGAATGTACTTGGCTGAATCCAGACCCAAGACACAGATTCACTTTGCCACTTAACAAATGAAGCAGAATGCCCTTCATTTTCAACATATTTTTAAATGTTTGCACATTGTATCCTGCAGGCAACTGCAGTATAATCAAGTATATAAACAAAAATCAACTCCTTTCAGGCTGAATGAACAAGTCACATAGAAATGTGCAATATATTCCAGGACAGCCAGGGCTGTTACACAGACATGCTGTCTCAAAGAACAAACAAAAAAATCTCAATATAAATGTTTAAGAAAACACCAGTAATATATAGGTAATATAATTCATTACAAATTACTTTTCTTCATTAAAACTATCTGCTTTAAACACAAAAGGGCTATGTGGCCCTTCTGTGGTGCTAACATTACCGACTCACACAGATTCAGTCTAACACTGCTCTGGGGCAGTGCTGAGACTGTGCTGCAGCTGTAACGCCGTCGGTGGAAATGGACCAAGCACTGATCTCCATCTCTCCTCCAGTGCCAGCTTCTCTTCAGTTAGTTGGAAGTGAAGCATCTATCTTCCCCATAGCTTCATCCCGGAAGAGCAGCTTTCGGAATATATTTGCATAAAATGGTCCATACACCTGTTTGTTGAGATTCACAATGTTTGCATACTGGCAGCCAAGCACTTCCAGCTCCTGCTGAATGACACCAAGGCCGCCTGGCACAGGAGGCATGCTCTTCTGAGTGGTTGGAAGACATAGCAGGCTTTTCATGTACAACTGGATCCGTTTATCTAAAGGGGAAGAATGATATATTTACCTGTTCCACTACTAAAGTACATGACCTTTAGTAATAAGCACTAAGGTTTCCATTTACCCCTCCCTGTGCTCAAGTAGCATTAAAGTTCCTCCCATTAAGGATTAAGAGTACTTTGTTATCTGTCACATCTGGGCTGTCTTTGTGACCCATTTTTGCTAAAACATGTTATGGAAAAGCTAGGATGCATGACTGACATCCACTTTGCCTACCATCATCCATGCAAATAAGGCTGAAACTGCTGGAGGATGAGACCAAACAGAGAGAATCCCACTGGCCCAGCTTTAAGGAGAGCCTTGCAGATGAGCCACGTACCAAGCTCCTGATAGAGCCCAGCCAAGATCCATGGGGCTACCAACGGAAGCCTCAGCTAACCATGGATACATAAATGAGCCTGTCAAGGCCGGGACCTTCTTAACTGCCCTATAGACTGTGAGAAATAAATCAAGCTCAGGCTACAGAGTATATAAGCGTATAAGATATGTTGTATCTTATACAATGAGAGATGATTGATTAGGAAAAAATAGTGCTTTTCTGAGCTACAGTCTTTTACAAAAGTCAATGCCCAACATCCACAATCATTCCTGAAGCTGGCACTCCCAACTTAGCCAAGATCAGTTTTCTTTGGGGTTTTGTTTTTATAAAAACAATTTAAAATCAGGGATTTCATACCGAAATCCAAAATTTTGGTTTGACAAGAAGAAAAAAATCTAGAAATGCAGCACACTTGGGATTTCAACATAATATACAGGGTATTTGGCCACACCTCCAGGTTTCCAGAGACAGCTGAAGTTCATGCCTGTTGCTCTGATATAGCTAAAAACCATACTCTCTAAAGCACCCTGGCTGGGTAATTAATTTAGCACTCTGCACAGGAGGATGGAGGAAGGGCTGCTCCAACAGGGCTGCATCAGTCAGTGTCCCTGGCTGCCTCACTGCATCTGACCCTGTAACTACTGTATACAAGCAAATACATATTTGGCTACAATCACATCAGATAAAGTAGTACCAACCAAGCCTACTACAACACGTGCAGCTCCAAGGACTCTCTGGCTTTGGAAACAAACTCCTGATAAATAAGAATGTTTACTATTAACACAGTCCACTGAGCACAGGCAGTTGACATTAAATGAACCCCTTTTTTTCTTCCTTTGGATAAAAGGTCATGAAGCCTAGGGTGACCTCAAACATGCAACACAGCTGAACTGTGGATCTTCTTGCCTCCACATCTCAAGTGGTGGGATTTACAGGCGTGTGTCAGGATGTCTGGCTTTTGATGTTAACAAAACCTCTAATTTCAAACATCATTCCCCATAAACTACACTTTAGCAGAACTGACCCCAGAACTTCAAAGTTTCCAATATCCATGCTTAGTCAGGACTTCTCCTCTTACTAACCCCATCCCATTCCACTCTGTCCAGACCTCAGTCAACGCTGGGTCTAAGTCGCTTCTCTCTGTGGCTGCCCTGACTTAATCTCAGTGTGAATATGTTTCTCCTATCTGGAGTAAGCTCTGGCTTTTGGTGGGGGCTGGGGGGAGGGGCTGTGTTTTTTTATCTTTGCATTCCTGGCCTGATATGTGGTACAGTGATCCTGACTAAATTAAAATGAGAGAAGAATGAAGAGGGTGTAAATACCAAACTGAAAACAATGGAAGCCTGGGAATCGAGCCTGAAGAAGGCAAGCATAGATAATATATCCTCACCTGTATGTTTGAGCAAGGAAACTTCATGTCTCACATGCAGCGCACGAATGTGTGTGTGTGTGTGTGTGTGTGTGTGTGTGTGTGGAAAGGGCTTGGTTTGAAAGAAAATTCCCATTATAATTACCTTTTCTGAAGGCTATGGAAGGTGAGAAGTGTACCGCCCTTGGCAAATGCACTCACATCAATGGAGCACAGGGCAGAGCAGGGGAGCCATGCACAGGAAGAGCCCATGGCAATGCAGGCGGAGCCTTTCTATATGCCAAGATCAAAGTGCTCAATTCATGCTGGTTTCACATCATTCAAAAGACCCAGTGACCTTTCCCTTAGGACTGGCTGCTCCTACAGAACTGGGCCTAACTTCATCACAGACGCAGTATGAACACTTTATCACAAGAAAGCCTAAAAATGAAATCCTTTCAAAATGGTTATTATGTCAGCAAGTGGCTCTGCCTCCTCTTTGGACAAGTCATGTTTTCAGGCCAATACTACAGAAGCATTTGCTCGTTTTGAAGCAGCCAAGTGGAGTCCCAGCCAAAGGCCTGTCCTTGGCTCCCAGAGTCAAAAGAGAGACACTCAAGACAGTCACTCAAGTAGCCAAGGAAACGATACTTTGAATAAGATTTAAAAATATTCTCAATGTGCAGAACAACAGGCAAAGCTTCCCTGGGCAGAGGTGGGAATGAAAGCTGCTTTCCCAGATTTTAAGAGGTATCTCCTGCCCTCCCCCCTTCCTAGTTGATATCCAGGGCACAGACACACTGGGAATTCAGGCCACTCAGGGCTCCAGCTCTGCCTTAAGCACAACAGTTAGGAATACAAGCCCTGGAGCCATAGTGGCAGGTAAGAATCCCAAGTCTGCCCGTTAGTGATTTAGCCATGGGCGCTGTATGGCATGTATCAAACGCCATCTACACACTCAGTACTGTATAGAGAAAGAGCAGACAGCAAACACGCTCGTGCTCATGAGGCCGACATACTAGTGGGAAGCCAGGGGCACGTCTATTTCTTCTGTCGGGAGCACAGTCTCTCAGATTACAACTGTTCCTCTAGAGACCAAGAGGCCAGAGTTAGGTCAGAAGTGAGCTATAAAGGTAAGGGCTGTGACAGGTGACTGTGCCAACTGCATTATCAACTGTCTCCTCTAGGGGGCAGACTCGATCGACTGCCACCCATAATACTGTGTCCTGGTACCGGTCCTTTCTGGGGTTAAGGTGAGGCTTTGGCCACCTAAGTAGCCTGAACTCCTGGAACCCCATGTTCTCAGCAAGAAGAATAAAGAAAACCACCGCAGAGCCCCTCAACCCACAATAAAATGTATACACGCTGTTAGGACATGACACTGCACTTGGTAAGTTTATAGATTAACCCCAGAATATTAGTCCATTCTAATTCCATCCTCTTTCCTCCTCCCAGACTCTATTTCTCAGTGTCCACAGTAAGGAAGTGCATTTTAAAGACAGTTGCTTTTGTTTTCGTTAGTGGTAACAACACCCTGATATAGGGTAAGGGATTGTGTCCCTCTCCTCTCACCAATACCCTGGTCAGCACACTGTCCAGGAAGTGTGTGCACATTTCAAGATCACCATGACCAATTCCAGGACAGAAACTGCACAGCTGGACCACCTACAGCCAGCAGGTACAGCCAGCAGGACTCCATGGTGGGTCACTGGTTAGCAAACAGAGAGGTAAGACTCCTGGCTCTTGTTTGACTTAAACATGAGAGGAGGATGGTAGAGCATGGCACCTTACCGTGTAGGCACACAGCCTAGAGGAAGACGGTGCTGAGACGGCAGTGGAAACCAGAATCTCCAATGACACTGTCAGCAGCCAGCCCCACCCCTGTCCTCTCAGCTGTAGGAGAAAACAACTGCCCTTTCTACTAGTCACAGGTAACAACAGCAAGAGTCCTGAGTCAGTCTCCATATTGCCAGCTGTCCAACCTGGCCTGACACTGAGAAGGCTGTTTACTTCTCTGCTCACGATGTCTCCCAGTTCCAGCCTTTCACTCTCTATCTATTTAACCCTGACCAAGAAGAGGACCTCAGTTATCTCAGGGATGCTCACAGCAGAACTATTAACCTCAATCTGTGAGAGTAGGGTTGAGCTGCACCCCCCCAGGATTTCCACACCCCCGTGTACCGCCTTCATAGCATCTACTGGCTGGATAGTTGGGATAGGCTATGAAGTACCATCCCCAGTTCATATGAACAGAGAAGTAAGACTTATGAAACATCAGGACTTGTTTACACTTTTAATATTTGTCATCCAAAAGGAAAAGCTAAGCATCTATGCTGGCTACTTGTCAACCTGACACACGCTAGAGTCATCTGAGAGGATGGAGCCTCAAATGAGAAAATGGCTCCATAAGATGGGACTACAGGCAAGCCTGTTGGACATTGTCTTAATTAGCAATTCACAGATGAGAGCCCCGCCCATGGTGGGTGCTGCCATCCCTGGGCTGGTGGTCCTGGGTTCTATAAGAAAGCAGGCTGAGCAAGCCAGGGGAAGTAAGCCAGTAAGCAGCAGCCCTCCATGGCCTCTGCATCAGCTCCTGCCCCCAGGTTCCTGCCCCCACTGCTTTTGATGATGAACTGTGATATGGAAGTATGAGTGAAATAAACCCTTTCCTCCACAACTTACTGGTGGTCATGGTGTTTCATCACAACAATAGTAAGACAGTATCTTTTGCCCAAAATGCAAGGTGTATCACAGGCGTTTTAGATTTCGCTGGGCATTTTGTTTTGTTTTTATTACAGAATCTAGAATGGACTTGGGGGATCCCCTATCTGATAATCCAAACTCTGAATTGCTTTTAGTACAGTGTTTAATACTAAAATATGACTGACACTTAGATATTTCCAAATATAGCAAATTAAAGCAGATTGAAACTGAAAGAGAAACCAGTTTAAAAATAATGAGAACTCACCCATTAAGGTACAGACAGGATTGTCCTTTTCTTCAAGGCTGGAGAACTGACCGACAAGGTTAGCTTGAACCTCAGCATTTAAAGTGGGCGAGTCTCTCTCTTTCAGGGCCTTATTAACTTCAGCACAAGTTTGAACACCAATAGAATTCAGAGCTTCCTTCAAGTTAAAGGACCTAGAGAACATACAGCAGATTGCATCAGGCCAAGTCTGGACCTCCAGGCATCTTTTTGTTTTGTTTTTAAATAGAGTAAGTTACTGCAGATATTTGCCAATTTTCTCTTAGAAGCAACAATAATAGAGCAAACAGAGAATAATGCCTCTTCCAACTGCCAATGCTCTCACTTAACAGAGTTCAAGTGCCGAGAACCACTCGATGTGCACTCAGTGTCTGACAGAAAAGCCAGGGTGTACATGTAGAACCTCATTTTTATAGGTTTGGCAAAAGGGACAGAAAATATCCATTTATTTTTTTAAAGCCACTAGTCTGATTCATTCATGTATTTTTTGAAAGATTTATCTTACATATACAAATGTTTTGCCTGCATGTACATATGTGCACCATATGGATGCCTGGTGCCTGTGGAGACCAGAAGAAGGCATCGGATCCTCTGGACCTGGAGTTACAGAGAGTTGTGCACTGCCATATGGGTGCTGGAATTGAACCTGGGTCATCTGCAAGAGCAGCCCAGTGCTTTCAGCCACCTCATAGACAGTTTTTAATGAGCTTATAAAATTGAGTAGAAAAATTAATTTTTCTGTGTCTGTAGCAGTAAGTCTTTAACACCAATCAAAAACAACAGAGATATCGAGAGAAAAAATAACCTGAACTGTTGGACTGATGGTAACCAAAGGCATCACACTCCCTATTACTACGTTCCAGTAAGTAACCAAGAATCCAAAGTACACAGTCTAGACATTATAAACAGGAATTAAGGAGAAGGCCACTTAACCAAAAAGGAAATAAAGAATTAGCAAGGGTGTTTGTTAGATCGGCACTATTAAAGAATAATTGAATACATCTCACTATAGAAAAGGTTCTTATGTGTCACTGTCACACCTATGAGTCAAAGACTTGAGATGAGAGGTGACCTAGTAGAGCAGGTCGCTCAACGGACTAAATCGGGACTTAAATCTGATGTGGTGAAGACCTTGATTCAGATCCAGGTTCTTCCAGCGAGCTTGCTATATGCCAGTGTTAGTTCTTGTGGGAGGTCAAGAGCACTGTGCTGCTGAGTAAGGAAAGTGTGGCATGATGCAGTGGCCCTGGTGTTCGGCCTCACCTAACTCTGTATGCACTCGCACTGGATCTGTCTCTGGCACTCTACAGCTCAAGGGTGGAGCATTTGGCTAAGATCTTTTCCTTTGATGTTTTAATCCACTCTAGAGTAGTGCTCTAGCTTTCCCCTGCTCTCAGTCAGCAAGTGCTTAGGCCACAGGAAAAATTAAAATTCCCATATAAGCCAAGGCCTCTCATTCACAATAAAAGCAAAACCTTGCTTATCTCTTTGACGTGTCACCAATCCCCATGCAAATGGCATCTCGGCCTACAGGTGATGTGAGAGCATCGAGTCGGTATATTCCAAATGCTGCTACTCCATCTATGAGGCGAGGACTTGGGCAGTGAATGTGTTCACCGCCTATAAAGGAATGGTTCTATGTTGTGTGAAACATCCAGTACACCGTGAATAAAGCTATAGGGAGGATAAATGAATACCTCTGCAGTTATTAATAACTAACGTTCATCTAGTACACACTGGTGCCGACACCTACACGAGGAGTCTCACACTAATCATCTTTATTCTCACAGTTCCCAAGTGGAGGAAATTCTTATCGTTCTCCCTCTTTGTGTGCACGTGGGGTGGTGTGTGCTCACTCACGCATGTTCATGTCAAGGCCAGACATAAACTTGAAGTGCCTTCCGCCATCCCTCTCTACCTTACTTCTTGACATAGGGCCTCTCATTGAATGTGGGGCTGGCTATTTTTACAGACAGACTGGCCAGCAAGCATCAGGATCCATGTATCTCCCTCTGCCCACCTGTCCAGCACTGAGGCTATAGACATGCTCCTTCATGCTTGACTTTTACATGGCTGCTGCAGGATCCAAACTCAGGGCCTCACGCTTACAAAGCATCTCCCCAGCCTATTACTCACTTCCATGTGAGAAACGCAGCTCACAGAAACTTGGGAACTTGTTCAATCACACAACAAGACAGCTACAGAGGTGAGTTTGGGCCTGGTTACCTCACCTGAAAGCCTGTCCTCTTAAGTTTCTACATGCTGTTCCTACATACTTCAGATTGCCAGCGCTGGCTGCTCTCTGAGCAATTAATGAGAAAAACCTCAGGAAAGCAATGTTTCCCACTTCAAGGAGATGGAGAGATAGACCATGTGCAGGGACAGAGAAAGCTATTGTTTCTGTGGGGGTCTTGGGCCCTGAAATAGGAACTAAGGTACATGTCAGGTCAGTATTGGAGTCAGAAGAAAGGATAGGGCCTCAGTAGGAGAGGCTGGGGCTTGGACTGCCTGTTCCCACCCACACAGCCCAGGACGGACTCTCTCCTTTGAGCTTCAGCCACTTGGACTCCTACAGTAGGTTTTAGCATGTAGCTCACGGTCTCTATGACAGATGGGAGGACAGGTGCATCTCCTCTCAGTGGCAGGAACAGAGGACACAGCCCTAAAAACACCCAAAAGGCAAAGCAGCAAGGAGAGATGACCCAGATGAGAGCCACAGAAACACTGACAAGAGCTGTCTTCTGACGTGGACAGTGTCTCACCGGATGGAAGTAAAAGCAAAAATCCAAGTGGGATCTAGCATCCAGTGGAAGAGCAATACTGGAGATGGCGTCCAAAAGCAAACCCTCATTAGGCTCACGTTAGACACAACTGTCTGCTTTAAAGCCTCCATACGCTGGATCCATTGAAGTGATCAAAGAGAAAGGGTAGAGCAGACCCATCAAATCTGGAAAACACTCTCTGACAAAGTAGTTCTACACACGGCTCTCTGGATTTCTGGTTCTGCTTTTCCACAGCACAAAAGCTCCTGTGTGCACCACTTAAAGGGGAAACACAACACTTATCCTGGCACATGTCAAGGGACATGCCTCTGCCTTCCTATGAAAGGACATCTAGAACTTCCAAGAAGCTGAAGGACCCCATAGAAAGAGAAGGAGGGAAAACTTCAAAGCCAGCGGTGAGTGATCTGTCTGCATGGATGAAGTCATTGCCTCTTTTGGGAAATACGCAGAATGTTCGTATGTGAGAGAGCAGATACATACATGAAGAACTTACTCTTTATTCATGCCTTCGAGCAGAACAGCTGAAATCCTTTTTAACCTGTTTGCAAGCTCAGGCAGGCCTTCTGTAACAGCACCCACCATGTTGTTGGTAATTAGGGACACACAGGCAATCATTTTCAATTGATTGAGCTTTTCTGTCAGTTCCTGAAGTCGTGGTCCATCTGTCATGAGTGTCTAGCATATTTAAAATGTAAAAACAGAAAGGGAAGCCCAATGCCATGAAAATGTAAAATAAGCCATGTCATATCCCATTCTAACTTCGATCTGATTTTAGTTAGTGCACAAATGCAACACATACAGACCATCTGATTCAAAGTCAAACCTCAAGAATCCAAACACTGGACATCCTGGGGGAGGGCAAAGCCACTTACCTCTGGTAAGACTTTTTTTTGATAATCCCACTGAAGGAGTTTCAAGTAACAATTATTAAGCACCATTAGTGGGCTTAGGCTTGGCGTGGAACTATGTTCAGCGCCAGGAGCTACATCTGTCTCAGAAAGCAACTCTTTATCCATAGACTCTTTTAGCCATTCCGTGGTTTGACTGAGGGCATCTAGGGGCAAAAAAAAAAGCCATAAAGCTTGTCATCAGATCAGTCCTTTTGTTTGTACATTCTACATGACAGATCCTATGAAGGCCCCAGGGATGAATGAAAAGACACAGCCATGGCCCTAAGTCCGTAAGGACAGACAGACCTATAAATAACTTGTAATAAAATACAGTGGATTCTAGAGGAACAGGAGAGAAGGGTTACTCAGGAGTGCTCACAAGAAAGAACTTCAGAGTGCCACCTGAAGGCAGAGAAGAAAAGGCTGGCAGGCAGGCTAGCAATGAGAACACCCACACAAAGACTTAAACGTGACAGCAGATGGAACAGTCTGCAAGTTGTCCATCATATATGTACTGCTGGTCCACAAAGGGCTAGAGAAAAACAGAACAGCTCCTGATAGCATTGGCTTGGCAGTGAGAAACCAGCTTTCCCCCAACTTGCTCACAAGTGACCTTGAGTCTGGATTCAAGGCATTAAAGTCCTTTGGGTGCTAAACCTATCTGAGTGTCTAAGCAGAGGTATACTTTTACCAAGATCCATGTGTGTGCTCATGTTCCCACGTCCCATATTTTCATTCTCTTATTAGATTTATGTTACAAAAATTGGCTATGGGGAAGAAGGACTCCTTGCATAATTCTTTCCAACATGGAACTGATATAATCAGATATATCTGTTAGAAAAACAACTGAGAGCAAGGCTGGGTAAACGAGAGGAGAGCAGGCGGCTGGAGGCCAGTCAAGAGTGAAGACCAGGGCACTGAAGGAAGACAGCAATAGTGCTAAACAAGTATTATTATATTATAATCTAGGGATCGTGTCTGTGGGTCCTGAGGACCACTTAAACGGAAAAAAAGTATGAAAACCTGGTAGGATATTCCCTATGAATGTTGTGTCCTTTCCTAAGATACAAAGTATAGGTCAGAGGATAATGACATTCCCACAGTAATGACAGTCTTCACACACTAACGACATTCAGTCTTCACACACACGTTTTGAAAGCTACCAGCTATCCTCTAGATGTCAAATCTACAAACATGCTTAATTCACACTCATTTAGCCACTCTGTGACAGCTTATTGTCTATGGACGCCCCTCCTGGAACTAACTAACTCTCTCTCTCTCCCTCTGGTGTTTCTCTCTCCCTCCCTCCCTCCCTCCCTCTCCCTCCCTCCTTCTCCCTCCCTCTCCCTCCTTTTCCCTCCCTCTCCCTCCCTCCCCCCCTCCCTCCCCCTCTCTCCCCTCTCTGTCTGCCTGTCTCAGGGAAGTGTACCGCTCTCTCATGTTACTTCTTACTGGCTGCCCTCTCAACTCTAAGCCTCCTCCCTGGCAACCACTCATCAAGTGAATCAAGCATCAGGTCACGATTGAATGCAGACTGAATGTCTGAGTCTTCATTCCCTTCCAAATGCTTCATTTTGAAGTCTTAATTCAAATCCCAGAGTATGACATGTGGAGGTGAAGCCTCTAGGAAGTTCATTCAAGTTAGATGAGATCCCGAGGGTAGAGTACTCAGACAGTGAGTGCCACGCCTCCCTCGGAGACCCAAGTCAGCCCACTCTCCTTCTTCATATATACCCAGAAACGAAGAGACGGAAAAAGCAAGAAGGGTATCTGAGGGGCTAGAGAGGTGGAGAGCAGTAGAGCACTGTCTGCTCTTCTGGAGGATCTGGGTTTGATTTCCAGCACCCACTTAACAGCTCACAACTATCTTTAACTCCAGTTCCAGGGGCATCTGACACCCTCTTGTGGCCTTCATGGGTACCAGGCAAGCATGTGGTGCACAGACATATATGTAGGCAAAACACCCATACACGTAAAATAAAAATGTTATTTTAAAAGAGAAGATGGGTATCTGAAAGCTAAGAAGAAAGTTCTCAAGAGACAGGGCATGGTGGTGCCACCTGCAATTCCAGCAAATGTCAATGACTCCCTACTCAGTGCCACCCACATCCACTACTGCCTGTCTCTAAAATCTCAAACACGACAGAAGCAAGCAGAGAGCCACCTGATTCTCTGCAACTGATTTGGTGAGAACAAATGTCACTTCCAGTAGAGGGGCTGAATGGCACTAGCTATTGCCTGCTCTCACGGAGTCCAGAGAGCCATACAGAGTATGGTGAAGCAAATGAGTGTGGAGTCAAATCTGCACTGTTGATTAACAAGTCTCAAGTAAGGGCAACCTAATTATCAACGCAACCCAGACATGACTCAGGATGTGTAACACATTCTCCCCTGAGGGAGTTAGTTGGAAGCATGGACTCACTCAAGTCGGCCTGCTGTCACTTGTTAGCACTGTGACTTGGCTAACTTACCTTATACAATGGCTTCCACATCTGGAAACTAGACCTAGAGAACAATAGTCCCTTCCTGCAACTGTGGTAAGAATTCAAGACATGAATACATGCCACGCTCTGGGAAATAAGAAATGTCTAGTAAGGGTTAGAAACTGTGATGTCCACTCATTTGGCTCCCCAGATACATCAGGGAGGGGGAAGAGACTTGTTCCTACCTAAACCGGACTTGGTATTTGAAGCATAGGAGGTCTGAACCAGGTTCTCTGTCACAGACTGGCTGTGTGAGTCAATGCTAAAGTTACCTTGTTCAGCGTGATCTCAAGGACTCATCTCAAAGAATGTAGATTTGGTTTTGGTACCAATTAGGGCTTTTGCTTCAAAAAGTATAATCTCAGCAGATCCCGTTAAAAAAAAAAATCAAATCTCCACAGGAACACTATGTAAGAAATCTGACAAAACAGGAAATCCAGTTACCCAGCACAATTCTTAGAGCCCTGCAAGGACTGTTCCAGAAGGGAGGTTGAGGGAAGTCATAAGGATGGAAGACTGTCAGCCTACATCTCATATGTAACGTGACTGAACTGTCTAAAGTGCTGTAAAAGTGCCACCTCTTCTGTGGAGCTGTCAACTGCAGACAGCGGATGGTGGGGGGAGAGCAAGACACTCACCAACCATCCTTACTAAGTGAAACAAGATGACAAGAAACTATCCCAAGGGGCCTCAGCTGCCACTAGATTTTCTTGTTTACTGAAGACCCAGCTCTCCTAAAGCACAAAGCAATCTGTTTAGGTCATCATGAAATGGATTCATTTCAACTCTTGGCTTACAATGGGGTATCTCAGCCTCAGCACCCACTGAAGTTTTCGTCTGGATAACCCTTTGCTGTGGGGCACTGTCCTGATCATTCTGGGATGCTCAGTGGCACTCCTGACCTCTACTCCTGCCAGCAGAATACCAGGACCCCACCATCAAAATAGAGCAGTCAAAAGTTCCTAGACATAGTCCAGCAGGGCAAGGGGCATGTAAAGACCTCCGCTGACGAAGAGCACAGATTTAGAGGAGAGTTGCTATCTATTTACATTTTGTTCACAAGAAGTTCCACCAACTTTGAATTCCCCATCTCTTACATCATGAACCAAATGCAATCACACTAAAGACTTTTCTAGAAGGCTTTATAGGTTTAGAGGCAATTTTTCTATTGGGCTGTGATAGCCTTAGGGCAAAATTCACTTTGTTTTACATTAGACCAGTTCTAAGATTTCCCATGAGAAGCAAATTGCTTTTGCTATCACAGCTCTTATAAAAGCATCCATTTGATAGAGGTTATGAGGCAACAGCTGCCAAGAGGAGCAGACTAAGTACAGATGCAGATTTAAAAAAAAACCCAACAAGAGATAAAATAAAGACCACATCGCAACTCTTCCTTGGAGTCCGGTCATTCAAAGGGGAGATTTATGACAGTGCTGTCTGTTACACTGCAGCCACATCAGCCTAGGACCTCAGCTGTTTCTTCTCAGTGACAAACACCTTTCTTGGTTTGCTAGCTCTGCTTAAAGACAGACAAGGTCTTCTATGTAGAAGACAGCCATCAGAGAAAGCAGTGAAAATCCAGAGAGATGCAGTGTGGCGGTTAATCAGCATTTCGTCCATAATCACTCACAGCAGACACACTACACGCCCACTTAGTTATCTCCAACTAAAGAAACAGTGTGGCTTGGTAGAACCCAATTCTGGCTGCCTTTAGAATCACCCAGAGGGATTTAAAAAATGAAAAACAACCATCCTGGGCATAGCTCCCAGCTCCTGGAGTCTGACTTAATCAGTCTAAGGTCAGGCTTGGGCATGAGTGTTTTAATGCCCCAGGTCATGGTAACAAACAGTCAGAATTGCACAGGACCAGAAAAGCAGAAAGCATATTTGCACTTCTCTCAGCTGTGTGTTGACATTTCACTCCTGAAAGCTGCTCCACCGACTGTTCCATGTGGCCCCAAACGTAAGGTCCATGGGTAAGGAATCTTGTAACCTCCCTAAGTCTTGTGGGAACTAGTAAGATCTCCATTTGCTCATCTGTGCAATGGGACGTACTGAGGACGTCTTATGTGATGGGTACTGTACCAAGTACTGGGCATTCAGAGATGAAGGAACACAGCCCAGGCTCTGGAGGCATTTCCAGTATAGCACGAAGCAGAAACACAGAACATGTAGCGCTGCGGGAGGACGCCTAGATAACCGCCCCAAGGTTCAGTTAGGAAATGTCTCCTTACCCATGACTTCTAGTCTTTTTTTTTTCTTCTGCCATGTTCCTTTTTTCATGTCTCCGTTTTAGATTATCAATTAACAGTCCCAGCCTCCCTAACCAGAGGTTAGCCCATCTAACTTTATGCCCATTGGGCTCTTTTGGGGGACTTACTGTTACTAGAGTGTTCGAGGATGGCCCTTGTCTGAAGCAATCTTAACCCATCTGCTAACACAGTCTGGCTTTCCTTGATCTGTCCTGATGTGGCTCAGGCTGGCTGGCTGGCTGGCTGGCTGGCTGGCTGGCTCCCTCCCTCCCTCCTCTTTCCCTCCCTCCCTTCCTTCCTTCCTTTCTTTCTTTCCTTTTGCTATGCTAGATAGAGTTGGTTTCTGTTGTATGTAACACAACCTGGCTTATACAACACAAAAGGGAAAAATCCAAAGAAAGAGATAAAAGTCCCAGGTTAGTTTGGACTTGGATTTGAGAGACCCGGCTTCCACCAGCTTGCTCCTTACTAGGGGCACAGTTCTCAAGATCACTGCTGGGCATCAGTGCACGCTCCTTCTGTGCTGTTTTTTGGTTGCTTTTGTTTTTGTTTGTTTTGTTTTGGGGGGTTTGTTGTTGTTGTTTTGGATTTATTTATTTTATGTATGTGAGTACACAGTTGCTGTCTTCATACTCCAGAAGAGGGCATCAGATCCCATTACAGATGGTTGTGAGCCACCACATGGTTGCTGGGAATTGAACCCAGGACTTCTAGAAGAACAGTCAGTGCTCTTAACCACTGAGCCACCTCTCTGGCCCTTTTGTTTGTTTTGAGATGGGGATCTTGCTATATAACTCAAGCTCTTTAATACTCAAGTACATAATCAAAGTGGTCCTCAAACTCACAGTAATCCACCTGCCTCAGTCTCCTGGGTCCTGGGATTACAGGCATGCATGACAATATCTGGCTTAGACTTTGTCTTAGAGTTTCTATTGCTGTGAAGAGACATCATAACCATGGCGACTCTTATAAAGGAAAACATTTAATTAGGGCTGGCTTACAGTTCATTATCATCATGTCAGAAAACATGGCAATATGCAGGCAGACATGTTGCTGGAGAGGTAGCTGAGAGTTCTATGTCCTGATGGCAGGCCGCAGGAAGAGAGAGTACATGTGATATGTGTACATATACATGTGCACGTACATACACACAAAAATACAAATACACAAATATATACATCCATATCTAGACATACACACACACACACACATACACACGCACACACGCACTAAAAACTCCAGTAAGACTTATGTCCTTCTGTGTGAGACTCTTATTTTGATATCAGAGCTGGGACCAATGTTTTGGCAGAGCGACTAGGGATATAATTAGCAGCTGACATACACCCTGCTTCCCGCACTCCTGATTTCTCTAGCTAAGCGAAGCATAACTGCCCTTGCCGTAGTTAAATCTGTAGAGAAGAGCCAAGTCAACATGAGAGATGAGAATGACGTTACCTAAATTTTAAGAAGCAGCAAATGATTTGAGATGAACAAAGCTAGAGTCAGCCAGGTGTTAAGTAGTTTGCACGAGATTTGCACCTGTCTGGACTGAAAGCATGACTGCACGGGGACACACAGGCACACATGACCCCTCCACTGAGCTCAGAGTCAAGGTCAGGCATTGGGTTTTTGTTTGTTTTTGTTTTTTTGTTTTTTTGCTTTTTAATTCCAATCCCTTTCTCAATGGAGCTAAAATAGAGTCCTTGAAGTCCTAGAGCTTTTATTACTGAAGTCTTTAGTGATTATCTAGTCTTGTCCATTAGCTGATACCATAGAACCCTCTGCAGTAGGACAGGCAGCATCTTGTTCCAGGAGAGGTAGACATGTGTTAAAAAAAAAAAAAGGCACACAGCTCTAATCCGAGCACTTGAGAGGCAGAGGCAGGCAGATCTCTGAGTTCCAGGACAGCTAGGGCTACACAGAGAAACCCTGTCTGGAAAAACCAAAGAAAAGAGAAAAACGTGCATGCTCTAAGGCAGAGAAGCATCTGGGTTGTCTAAGCTCTCTCATAACATAACCTCAGTTTCCTCATATGTAAATACAGGGTGAGAACAGTGCCGGTCTCTCACGGACATGAATGAACATAAGCACATACTATACATATTATACGTACTTGGAGTTTCTTCTAAAACTTCCTGGAATTTGTTTCTCTCGTATTCCACCAAATGATGCTGGATGTGAGGTCTAATATTCCTAATGACAAAATTTGTCATGTCCATTCTCATGAGGTCCAAGACACGGAAGATTTGCCTAGTTTGATCAAAACAAAGAAGTGGTTAAGAAGTTACATTGAAACTGATGACAACTACCTATGTGTCACAGAGTGGATAAGAGAAAGCTCTTGAAAATGTCTGAGGTGTCTGAGGTGTCAATGGTCATTTACCAGGGTCATTTTTCAAGGATGTTTATACATTTGTATTCCAAATGTCTCCTCTAGACATTGCAAGAGCATCTACTGTGGCAAATATTGTTAACACGGGCAGCTCGCTCACCCCGGAAAGTCTGCTGTGATCCTAAGGAGCCTGAACACAGTGCATAGGACTCTACTACTGAGCAAAGAAGAAAAACACCGCAGTACATGAGAGGACATGGCAGTGGGGCACTGAGGGAAAGCTGCTTTTCAAGCTGGGCAGTCCTGTGCTCGGTTTCAGCTTTCCCATTGCCCAGAACTATGGCCATGCACAATTCCTCAATCTCTTTGTGCCTGTTTCTCAGGACCAAAAGAAGAGGCCATCCCCTTGGAAGGGTGTTATGAACAGCAGGGAGATAATGAAAACAGAAGCTTAGGAGCATTCACGCTTGTCTCTTCTCTATATATAACAGCCAGGATACGCAACCAACCTAGAGACAGATCTACCAGCTAATATTGGATAAGAAAATGTCGTCTACTTAGACCAGCGGTTCTCAGCCTTCCTAATGCTGAGACCTTGTAATACAGTTCCTCACCTTGTGGTGGCCCCCAACCATAACATTATTTCCATTGCTACTTTATAACTATAATTTTGCTATTGTTATGAATCATAACATAAATATCTATTTTCTGATGGTCTTAGGTGACCACTGTGAAAGGGTCATTTGACCCCAAAGGGGTTGTGACCCACAGGTTGAGAAATGCTGGCTTATATTATGGCATTTTATTCAAGTGTTTAAGGATGCAACTATGAAGTGTACATGAAGATGCATGGAACTTGAAAGCACTCTACTGAGTGACGAGACACAGATCCACAAAGACAATCGTCATGTGTTCACTCAAGTGATTATCATAGCTTAGACTTTTTAAGATTCACGTGTTTGTGTTGTACAGGTGTCTGCAAAGGTCAGGAAACAAGAAAAAAAGCCAGGAGGTTGAACATGGCCTTAAGAGGGTGAGACAGCAAAACATGTAGACCATGAAAGTTGAAAGAACTGTGGTGTGTGAAAGGGTTAAAAGGGAAGGAGCCAGAGGATGTGTAACAGAGACAAAAGATGTATTAAAGATCCATATGAAAACTCAGTGCTTTATACACTAACTTAAAAGCCCCTATTTTTTAAAAGCTGGTAATGAAGAAATCCTACATGAGCGGGTAATGCTGTTCCTAGAAGTCAGGGGTCTTTAAGCAAAACTCCCATTGTCAGGAATGGGACATCTCCTGCTGAGCTGGTGCCCAGAGAGGCTCAAATTTTCCCCCAAACCAACACTGCTCTTGGGTGCCCACCAGAATTAGACAGTAAAACTCTACTGCTAAAGAGTCTATATACTTTGATTGTCAGACACAGAGAAATCAAGCTGGAACTAAGATGGCAGCTCCCTCTGGTTGTTAGTGTGCACAGTGTCAGAGGTGATAGCTAGGCTGCTGGGGAAAACATTCATCAGTGATTTAATCTAGCTGTAAACGCTGTGTGCTACAATACAGACCTGCTGGGTAACAGCGGCATGACTGTTTATTGGGTAACCAACTACTTTCTGCTTCGATTTAAGGCCTGCTTCACAGGAAGGAATACACACACCTGGTACTATTCGCTAAGTCAAAGATTCTATGACTTGGAAGGTCATAGGCCATAGGGGAAAGCTACTGTTGTTATTTAGCTAAATAAACTCATGTCAGGCTTCCTTCTAAATATTTATGCTTATGGTCATAGAGTAGTGCTGCTCTCACCTCAGACATAGCAGGTGAAGGGTACAAGGGCTGACTGGCTGCCCGTCCTCATACATAGCAGGTGAAGGGTACAAGGGCTGACTGGCTGCCCGTCCTCAGACATAGCAGGTGAAGGGTACA